>NC_051184.2:78175194-78475194 GCF_013339695.2 Rhipicephalus sanguineus | reverse complement strand
CCTGACACGTTCGATGCTTGCTTCCTGTTGCAGACGTCCCTCTGATGCTCCTTTAATCTTCTTGTGAAATCGCAAGTTACAGTCGATGCAACAGCAGCTCTATTCTGCGAACGGTACACTGTAGAAAACAGCGGGGTAATTCTTACTCGAGCCGAAATACTGGCGCGTAAGTTAGGTTCTAAGGTGTTGTCTGCCGATAGGGGAAACGCATTTTTCAAGATTGCGAGAATAGATAACAAGCGAGACAAGAAATTCCGGTGCAAATCTGCAGCGAAAGTTGGAAGTGATCCAAGGCTAGCACGAAACAACGTTGGGCTACGATTGGATCCGTAGACGTGACCCAGCGTAAGCTTTAGGAACTTATGTCGCAATATCGAAGTAAGATACACGTGAAGTACCCACATACTTACATTCATGTGGTGAGCGTGATTTGATATATCCGTGTTGGAACCAAGTTTAAAGGGACACTAAAGGCAAATAACAATTTATGTCAGAGTGAAAGATCAATGTATGACAACGTCTAAAACGGCAATATTATCAACAGCAGTGCCCTACTTACCGAGAAATTAACCTAAATGTATCACATGATGAGCGCCACGAGTAGGACGTTTTGTAAGTGATCCCGATGACGTGAGAGAGTCCGACTACAATTATTCAATAGTAATGAAACTAGCTGCAATAGAAAAAGAACCTTCCGTTCATCAAGAGACGTAATAAAATGCTGCTTGTTGGTTTCTGTTTGATTCATGGAAAAAAGAACCTCTTTGGCGTTGCAATGGGAAACGGTGCGCGTGGTTCAAATGTTCTGTTTTCGCCGAACTGCGCTTCGCCCGGTGCCCTGCTTCGCTCACGCGGTAGCGTCTCAGTGGTAGTTTCGGTATCGCGTACTGCCGCGAGTGTTTTGCACGCTCGTGAAAGTCGCTCTCACAGAAAGTTCGACAAAACGCCGCATGCATGTGATGTTGCCGGATGCCCGAATGGTGCACGTCGCCAGAGCACGCTGCCGCGCAGTAAAGGAGGGCAACGTTGGGCACGGCAACAGTGACGTGCGAAATACCGCTTTCAGGCGGGTGATTTCAAGTGCGCTAACATGATGCGGACCACTAAAACGTGATTTTATTTCAAACTAAGCACTTACTTGGCATAAAAGTAGCACTACAAGGTTTCTGGACCGCTATTTCAACAATCAACGTCGACTTATTATTTGCCTTTAGTGTCCCTTTAATCTTGCAGTCACCGTTGAATGGAATCGATGTTAAGGCGTTTGTCAACGCTGTATATGTCACTGAGCGGCACAGAAGTCTTGCACCTACGCTGCCCAAATTTTCTCAATTTTGCCGGTTAAGTGTTATCTAAATCTCGATCGCGCTCATATCTAAAAAGTGAAAGAGAAAGAATACATGATGTTGTAAGACCACCAAAACGCAAGGCACAGTACTTGAGACAATTCTGTTAACAAGTGCTAAATTTTGTGCGGGACTAGATCATTTCCTCAGTGTCAGAGCCTGGACAAACTTCAACTAAGTTTAGAGTCGCTTGGACTTGCCATTAAAACAAAGTGCATTGCATCTTTAATGGGGCATTAACGCAAATAAAAACACTATTTTTCGTGCGTAATTACGTTTCCTTTGACAATACTAAATGAACAACTCTCGCCGTGGGAATGCGCCTAGTAAGCGAAAGAACGCGCGAACCGGAAATACATAGCTTGTACGTTACCTCACGTCCACCCCACCGTCGAGTGAGTGAGTGAGAACTTTCTTGTGGTCCAAAAGTGGCAGAAGCTGAACGCGACTGGAGGTCCCGCTAGCTCAGCCAGGTGGCTCCTACCAGGGAGTTGCCGGAAGCTGGAGCCTCTCGGCGATGTCCCGGGTCCTCTGGACTGCCAGGAATTTGAATTGAAAATTATTTGACCTGAATTCTTACAGAATCGAAGTGGAGGCCAGAGTGGGGACCACGTTTTGCCTTATTTTGCTAAATTCTTTGCAGCGCCGTTTGCCCATTGGTTGATTCTGATTTTGGAATATTCGCGACATTCTGGGGTTCAATGCTGGCCACTCCCATAGAAGAGCCGTTCAACGTGGCATATTACGCTGAAGGCTCGTTCACACCAAAGGCGGAGCGGCAAAATCAGTGAAGCGGATTTTCAAAGCAGCGAGGCGGCGAGTGCGCTCATGTGTTGAGACCGCACGGCTCGCCTGGCTGTCCACGTAGCCGAGGAGGAGGGGCAGTCAGGCTCGCACTTTTGCGGACGCGTAGCCATCACGTGCCACCCCCCCCCTCTACCATCGCCACCAGAGCTGCCTTTGCAGATATCGCGCAAATTCTGCCTCAACCGGATGTTTACACCAGCGCCACCCCCGCCAAGGTGGTCTAGTGGCTATGGCCCTCTATCGCAGACCCGAAGGTCGCAGGATCGAATCCCGGCCGGTGCGGCTGCATTTTCGATGGAGGCGAAAATACTTGAGGCACGTGAACTTCGAGTTAGGTGCGCGGTAAAGAACCCAGGTGACTCGAAAATTCCCAAGCCCTCCACTACGGCGTCCCTCATATACGCATCATAGTTTTGGGACGTTAAACCCCTATTATTATTATTATTATTATTATTATTATTATTATTATTATTATTATTATTATTATTATTATTATTATTATTATTATTATTATTATTATTATTATAACACCTGCGCCACCACCGCTAGGCGTCCTCATTGACTGCTATGACGCGGAGACCTTCCGTGGGCGCGAGAAATCGCTCCCCGAGCGATCCGGCTTGCCACCTCGTTTTCTGTCCGATTTCGCCGCATTGCGAGGAGGTTTTCTGCGCATTCCGCTTTCCCGCACGTCCGCTTTGGCCGCATCGCTTTCGGAGCGAAGGAGCCTTTAGTTAAAAGGATCAGCGCGTGCTCGATTCAAGGAAAAGGTGCGTATATCCGATGGTGTTCTCACGTACACGCTGTCACCGGGCGCCTGCACGTCGATGGGCGTCAGTAATCATCATGAGCCTGACTACGCGCGCTGCAGGGCAAAATATCTTTATATATTTCCTAATTAACCGGGGCTGTACTTGCTGCGGCCCCGCTATCCCCGCAAACTTCTCATTATCAATTGCTCACCTTTCTGCCTTCCCCTCGAGCGGTTGCCTTCTCTTGAAATCTAGTCTGTTACTCTTAATGACCAGTTGTTATCTTGCTTTGACGCTACATGCCCTGCCTATGCTCACTTCTTGTTCTTTATTTCGACTGAAACGTCTTTAACACCCGTTTGTTCCTTGGCCCACTCTGCTCTCTTCTTGTCCTTTAAGATTACACCCATGGATGTCAGTGATTTACCTCAAGTGACGCAAGGATAAATCGTCATCTACTATCTACTCCTCGAGCTTCATGACCCTGCAAGCACGAAAAAGTTCAAGTCCCTTGAGAAAGCTTGAAACCGTGCCGGCTCATTGTCTTCCGCGCAGTTTTCGTCTTCTGGTGCGAGCTGGCTTTCCACTGCGTCGCCGCTTCCATTGATGATGGACTCTGCCAATGCTGCCGCACCAGCTTCATCTTTCGCAAGCGCCCTCTCTTCTCGTGGTCGTAACAATAGTCATCCATCTGCTTTCGAGTTACGATCCAGTATGGTTGGCATGTATTTGGGCTCATTCCAACCGGTAGTGCGCAAGAGTGCACTAAAAATAAGTCAGGTATTTACAGAACACGAATTGACTGCTTGGCATTAGGTGCAAGCAAAGTCTTGTGTTTGCGTGCCTGACCCACTATTTTAAACGCGAAGCATTTCTTAGCAAAGCTTTGGGAATGCGAGGGAAACCCGCCTCCAAAAGCAATACTGCCAGCTTCCTCCCTCGAGCCATGGGAGTCACTCCTGTCATGAAATGACCAATGTATTCAGACAGAAGTTATCAACTGGGCCGAAAAGGTCGTGGCAAGCTACTTGCCACCACCATTCGAACCACCGGCAAGCTAAATTCAACGACCTCGCTGTGCCGTCAATAAAGTTGTTTCTCTCTCTCTCTGGAGCGTTTCTATTTACGTATCTATCTATTCAGCCGCCTACGTAGGTGCTCTCGTGATCACCACCTTAACTTGGTGTAGACCAAAATTGGCATGAGACGGTAAGAGGGTTTGAGGAGTATGACTGTAGGGTCATGACATGAATGACGTGCAAACCTTGTCGCGTGCGTCGTCAAACCCTTTCCTCTAGACACGTGTGGAAGATACCTGTATACCACGGACCACAGTATGCGGGTATGCGCCACAGGTGATTAACAGTTTATATCTACCCAGGAACGGCGAGAACAGACATTGGCAATTTAAATGCCAGAGCGTTAAGTAAACCAGACATCGGCAGTGCCGACCCGACGAATGCAAAGAATAAAAAAATCACAGCATATCCACGGGGTGAATGATGATGAGTGGGGCGAAGCTCCGGAGGAAATCATCGGTAAACCGTGAAACTCTTCCGTGAAATTCGCCCAGTACATCATATAAAGAGTGTGAAACACCGCGTATATAATAAACATCAAACTTTTATTGTATTGTTGGTTTACGTGGTCCCTTCATTATCACCGCTTTGTCGTCGGTGAAATGCAGGGAAAGTGTCCACTCCCGAGCTACAGAGAAAGCGCGCGAAGAGCGACCGCGTTGCCGGCTCGCCTTGTGAGAATTAACGGCAAGGCTAGAGGGAAGACACGACGCGCGTAGCGTTCCTCTTCGCGTTCCAAGACGCGAGGTCGGCAGCATGCCCAAGGAAAGCCAACGGAACGCGATCGTGCAAGTGCTCCGGCTTCGCGAACAATGCACGGCGTTTACTTCAGATAAAGCGTGTACATATTCCTCTTGCCGCCGTTCTCGTGCCGCCTCGTCCTCGCGCTCTCGTACGGCAGGGTCCTCACGCCGTTGCCGTGCCCCTTGGGCCTCTCGTTCTCGACCGCTGGGACCTCTCGTTCTCGACCGCTGGAACCATTTAGTGTTGTTATATGCAATTTTACTCGTATACTCAGAGCACCTCTAGCGTAGCATTCATAAACTAGTATACTCACAGCGCCATCTATTGAGCAATTCATAAACTAGAGGTGGCTACATACTACTACTACTGCTACAGAGGAGGGAACGACCCACACCCTAAGGAGCTTCGCCCCTAAAAACCAGGATCCCAGCAGGAATCAAACCCAAGCATTCTGCGTGGCAGTCAGTTATGCTACCATACAGCCATGCCAGGTTTTGAAACTGCTTTGGAAAAACACCCTATTCTGGTGTAATGTCCTGCAACGTCAATTGTGGTTGCAGTGCTAACTATCGAATTGTATAACGGAGCAAAAAACATTACATATGTACTCCTACGACACACGCGTAATGTCGGGATAACGTCATATGTGGTTGCAGTCCTGGCTCCGGTTTTACAGTAGTGTAATAAACGTTACATTTGTATTCCTGTGGTTCAGCAAGCTGTATTTCAGTGTTGCTCGACTCCGGGGAAATACGCTAACGAAAGTTACGTATGAAACTCATATCATCGCACCGTAAAGTTCACATCGTTGCGATAGTACTGACGTCCGCGCTCTAACGCGAGTGGTTGACATTACGAAAGACCATAAGCCAGTGTAGTCGATGTTCCTGGCAAGCCCACGATGTGCACGCAACATCTACACTTTCAAAAACACGTCGATGCACCTCGTAACGCTTGCGTCAAAGACGAAAATTAGCAGCAGAGACAATTACTAGCCGATTGCTTCGCATGCATGAAACCAATTCCCACAAGGCGTGGTATCTTCAGAATTTTTCTTTTCTTTCTATCTCATTGCGAAATGCTCCCTCCTAACTTTTTTCTCCCTGAATGCCGGGAATTGAACATTCACCCAAATGCTTAGCAGCGCAACACTGCCGTTCCTACAGTCAACAACGACGCTAATGGGTGAAGCAATGAAATGCAGAGATGAAAGGCAACAATAAAATGTGGCAACGTGAAATGACAAATGGCCTCGATAAAAGGCCAGATCGCCTTCTTTCTTAACCTTCCTCCGAGGCTTAAAGGGGTCATGAAGCACCCCTTGGGCTTGTTGAAAAAACACATCCTGCGGAAAGCTGACACGGCAATTAACTGCTCTGCAAAATATTACAGTCGTGCGCGTCGCGTAAAGGCCACAAGCGGAGCGCGAAGTTGCCGTTTCCTCAGGCGCCCTCTTTTCAAACAGAGGCCGGTTCTCACTCTCGTCGGTGGGCGGGGCGTCTGCACGTTGACGTTGAGGATATGCCAGTTTATGTCGCAATAGATATAGCTTGCTTATTGGCCGGCAGCCGGATGAGATGCGCTTGTTGCCACGGGGTGCCGCCACTTGTCCGCGCCGCACTCCTCAGTCTGCTAAATTTACACGGTAGCCGCACTCGCGCGCGCGTATCACAGCGGGAGAGCGATCGCGTTTCATGACGCGCGCTGACGTAACTTCTTTGCGGTGTTTTTCTTTTCGGCGTTTGTGGTGTCCTGACTTCTTTCTTGTGTCTGTGTTTGGACGCCCTGTCTTTTTAGAATGAATATTTACCAACTAGCTCAGCTCTCTGTTATTCTAAGCTTCTTTCCCCCGTGCCATCCCTCTCTGTCTAGCTTCCAGTGCACTCGTCGGCACGAGAAAAGAGAGAAAGCGCTGAGAGCGTGCGCCAACCCCCGTAACTCCGCTCATTCTTGACGGATTCGAGAAATTTTTGCGGCAATCGATTCGGAAAGCAGTAACCTCCGATACTGAGGTCATTAGATCATTACTTGGAAAAGTGGTTCATGGCCCCTTTAAGTAAACATCTGGAGAGCGTTCTCTTCCATATGCTGATACTTTTTAAAGTACACTCGAACGAAAATTAAACGAATTGTAGCTCAAAAAAAAAGAAAATTTGCTGCCACGCGTTTGATGTCTTTACCCAAAGGAGATTTTATCATTGAATGAAATCATAAAACAAGACATCGGCGCGCCTAGTCCGAAATGTCAAATGCGGGGCCAGTAAAACGACGACCACGTAATCGTGTCTCTCGTTTAAAGGCGGCTTTAATGAAAGCGGGGAAATGGACCAGGATTTTTCAAAATACACATTCACAAGTTTCCGTTAGTGTTAGGTGGCTTAGCGTCGAGGAACAGGTACAAACGGCACAGAAATATTTCATTTGAAGAGCGTCCGTGGTACTGCCAAAATTTTCTTTCATTAACGTCGAGGCACGTGTTACGGTTAGAAGTTTAGCCATATTTACGTTGATCTTGTACTGGAGACCAATCCAGCAAATTATCGGGTTTGTGTCCCTGTGATACGATAATTAAAGAGGCGAAGAAAACAGCAGGTGAGGTGAAATAAACTTTATTTGGTCCTGGAGAACCCCGATCAGACAACCCCCGAAGGGGGGTCCGCCGCAGTTGCTGGCCGCGCCCACGCCGGTACTGGAAGACCGTGGCCCTCCGCCCGTTCGCAGGCCTCCTGGACTGCCGACAGCTGGACTGAGAGCTCGTGGCTTTTAAGAGCCCTCTCCCAGTTTTCTTCTGCGCTGAACTTTGCGCTAAATAACGCCGGGCACTGCCAGAGCATATGAGCGGCTGTGCAATTATCCGCCCCACAGCTAGGACATCCTGGATTTATGCCTTCAGCAAAGTGGCTAAACAAAACAGCAGCAATACGCGATATTGCAGACATTATTTGAAGTCCCTCTTCCACTCAAAAACAAAAGAAAAAAACAATAACGTCAGCCACGGCGGAGCAGTGGTTACGGCTCTGGGCTGCTCCAGATTTTCACCATATTATCAAGATGAGTCATTTTCCTTTCACATTCCTAAATCACACATTTGTCATATTAGAATGTATCAAGGACTTTCTGAACATCGTGATCAAGACGGAGCAAAACCACTGTGCGAAAAACACGATCCTCTTCACCTCACGACAGACAATGGAATCCCTGCGTGTAAAAGTACTGTACATGCTGGACATCATTGTCTACAAATAAAGCAGAGCAGACGGGACACAAGAGACAAGAAGACGGGACGGGCGCTCTCCCGTCTTCTTGTCTCTTGTGTCCCGTCTTTTTCGCGCTCTGCTTTTATTTGTAGACAATGCACCAACTCGCCCAGCAACGCGTTCTATTAAGACTGGACATCATTGAAGAGCTTCTTGCACTAGGAAGTACACAGTATGTGCATACAGCAAAGCTCAACCAAGAGCACCTTGAGGTAAATATTGCTATATGACAGTGGTACTATATCAAATAATGGAAGATACACTCCTAATAGCAACCACATAAGCCGCATAAGTGATGCTTTCATTGCTGTAATGAGTTATTTTCGTGACCTTTATTTGCAGCGGTTTGTTGGCATAGTCCGCTGCTTCAAAGGGGGTGAAGATTACCTCAGCATGAGCCAGTTCAGACAGCCATACAGACTTCTGGCGCCATTTAAGACTGTTATGAAGGGCACCTGCACTGGTCCGTGCGACTCGATTCTAGTTTCATTTCTGGATAGTCTAGGATAGGAGGCAAAAGCAGCAGCTGAACTCAAGACCAACATTGAAGTCCAAACTTCACAAGAAGTTCACTGTATCATTTCTTTTCCTGGCGATAACGATACGCAAGGCACTTCCAACTGCAATGTTCAGAACATGGTAGTGTACTACCTCTGTGGGTAAGTCCACAAAAAATGGGAAAAAAAATTGCGGGCAGTTTGCAGTAAATCGCGCAAACTTTGGCACAGCGAAGCCCGGAATGGTTGCCGCTCGTACTCCCCGTTGACCAGCACGTTTAGCTTCGAGATCCGCGGCTTCCTACTCGGGAGTACTGCAGCCAGGCTACGCACTATTTAGTGGAGGTTGCGCGTGATGTCTCCGTCTGTGGGCGTGGCTTAGCAACTGCGCATGCGCGGCTTGGCCAGGTGGTGTGGTATCTGGTCGCTAGGCGAGGCGATGCTTGCTTCTTCTTTCTTTATATCTTTCATATCTCTCTTTCTACTTCTTTCTCTCTCTTTCGTTGATGTTCTCTCTGTCTTTCTTTTTCTTCCTGCATTTATTTATCTCTATTTCTCTCTCTCTCTCTCTCATTCTTTCTGTGCTACACTTTACTCTCTCTTCTACTTTTTCTCCTGCTCACACTCACTTTGCTTTCCCATCCCCTTGTTACACTATACATATTATACAATTGCAATGCGCGGCTAGCGTGCCTGGATAGCCGAGTGGGTAGCACGTTTGCCTTCGGATTGAGGGTACGCAGGGTTCCAATCCTGCCTCGTGAACAATTGTTTTCTCGGCAAGAATTTTTCTCTTTCTCTTTTTTTATAGCTTCCTTTCCATCTCTCTGTTTGTTTCTGTCTATCATTCTTTCTTTTTCTCTCTATGTACTCGTTCTTAGCCGCCCAGTGGCACATGCCCGTTAAGATGACGATAGTTTTCAGCGATCGATTCAAAAGGAGTGATTTGCCAAAGAGCTTCGCTGTTCAAAAGTAACAACCTCTAAAGGGAACATAGCATCCCTCACAAGTACCACTGAGGACTACGCAGCCGCGCCTAAAGAGGCGCTGAGCCGTGCTCCCAATCAGGGTTGCGGAAGTTGCGCCTTTTAATTTCCTCAAACTCTCCTCCTCCTCCTCCGCGCCTAAACGACACGAAAGCGCACTAATTCAGATGATGTCTTTCAAAAAAGAGTGCCCACGTCATTCTTCACGAAGCCATATTTCTACGGTAAAGCAATTGGGAATGCTGTCCAAGAGGCCTCTGCCGAAAACCTCATAGTTGGTGGCTTTCTTTGGGTTGTTCTCGAAAAGTTGGAGTGGTTGCAACTGTATTCGTTGGTATGTACTGCTTATGATCAGGACGTGATGGCTAGAGTAGTTTGTCTTGCATTGTGAAGAGAATGTTCTTTTCTTTTACAAAAAGCAATCGGAAACTACACCTTTCCGGAAAGGTGAAAAAAGAAAGAAGGTGAAGTGCTGTAACATCTTAAACTCTGCTCTCGATTGTTAGCCATCGCGAAAATTTGTCTTGTAAATAGCGTAAAGCGTGGGTACTGTTTTTCGAGAACGTGTTTTGTATAGAAAGTGCAAAACATCAATATTGTTTTCTAGAACGTTTCAGTGTGTCCAGTAAGTCAATTTTATTTTATTTTATTTTATTTTATTTATATCCTGAGGGGCTACAAGAATCATCATAGAGGGGAAGGGAACACTACATTAACACACAAAAAATATGTATAATACGAAGAAACAGAAAGAGAGTACAATAATATATCAGAAACAAAATATAATAGTCTAGGTGAGTGAGCACAATGTTCACGGTGCAAAATATGCGTAACGATCAGTTCACAGAAATAAGGCGCGATAATAAAATAAGGCAGTGATAATGAATGACAGTGCACACTAAAGCGCAAGAATCGAATGATGCACTTCCGTACGTAAAACAGATACAAAAATACGGATACAGGAAGATTAAGGCATAATTATATCGGATTGGAAGAATTAGAAAAAAGATGAGCACCATATATGGTGCTCATTTTACTATAGTAACAAAGCAAAACACAATCCAATATCGAGTAACGAGAAAAAAAAAGTGGCAATGAAATGATAAATGGCAAATGCAGTAGCGATGCAGCTTGCAGGAAGTTTATAATGCGTTGGTTAGCGCTCTGCAAGAACGATCTGTGTATGTGAGAGCGCCTAGAGACGCAGGCAGGCTATTTCACTCGTGACATGCTCTCGGCAAGAATGAATGTAAGTAGGTAACTGTGCGCTTTGAAGTCACAAGAACGTTGAAGCGATGCTCAACACATGGGGTGGATGTATTAGATGCTGGTGTAGCGTATCGGGACTTCAGCTCATTGTTATGATAGTGCATCTTGTGAAACAAGGAAATACGAGATAACTTCCTACGAAGGAAGGACAGGAATGCCAAGTGGCAGTTTTATGTTAGTGACGCTTGCAGTTCGATTATAATTGGTAAGAATAAATCGGGCCACTCGATTTTGCACATTTTCGATTATGTGTGTTAGAGTAGCATGACCAGAGTTTCATAGCGAGCATGTGTATTCAAGATTTAACATAAGTGATTTGGAGTTGTTTTATCTTCGGTACAGCTAAAGAAAAATTTCGTTGACACGAATTTTACATAGCTTCGCGCTGTCGTCTTGTCGAGAACCCTAGAAAAGTATTAGGGTACCTGGGAATGCATCGGATATATTTTCAATACCACTACCCTAAAAACTGGCATATACCACGCACTGTGTAAATCGATGTATTGCGAAGCAGCCAGCAAAGAGCTACATACATCACCTTGTCTGTATTTGAAGCAAATGAAGTGATTGATGTCATGCCATGTAGTTCACTATATACCCCATGTTTGTCATGCATTCATGCACATGCAACCTAGTAAATACCACACTCATGAAACGTATATTCTGGTAGATACAATGCATAACCTGTCATGTTCATGGCGCACTCATGTCATGTCATACCAATTTTGGTATATAGCCAGTTAACAAGACCGCCGGAAGCGCACCAAAACAGGGTCATATAAATCATGTCGTACATGGCATGCGTGTCATAATTTGTATGCCAGGACCTGTCATTTATCTTCGTCATAGTCACATCGCGCAATACCAATTCTGGTGTATATTAAGCTAGGGAACCAGCCGCGAGCGCAACATGGGCGTGGTAGGCAAATCATGCCCTACATGACACACATGACATGATTTTCAGGTTACCACCTGTCATTTATGTTCGTCTATACAGTCACGTCGCGCATTTCCAATTTTGGTGTATATCATGCAATCTAGCGAAACAGCCGCAAGCGCACCATGAGCGTGTCATGTAAGACATGCCACATATGACATCAATGTCGTGAGTTTCATATTAGCACCTGTCGTTTATATTCATCATACAGAAATGTCTCGTCATGCTTATTTGGTATATATCCATTTAATTAAACGGGTGCGACGCACCATGAGTGTGGCACGTTAATCATGCCATATATGACATGGTTGTAATGATTTTCATGTTACCACCTGCCCTTTATGTTCATCATACCGTCACTTGCGAAATAACAATTTCGGTGTATATCAAGTTAGCGAACCGACCGTTTGGTTGGTTGGTTGGTTCCTTAGTGGAATAGCTCAACCCACTACGGGGGATCGGCCACGAAGCGTGCGGCAGTAGACTTTGTGAAAAAATAAAATAAAAGGAATATGCGAAAAAGATCATTTATAGTAAATAAAATATGTTGGGGCAATTTTGATGTTTTGTTGCTTTTTTTATGAAATGTTAATTAAAAGATTGTTAAATAATAGAACTAAATAAATAAGCAATTACAAAAATTTAAGTAAGGGAATGAAATGAGATATTTCTATATACTTATAATATTAACATGACAGTGTCTTTATTTCTTTATTATAAATGAATATGGCATCATATATGCCCCTCTTGCATTGCCCTAGTGCCGACGCCCCCAGGGAGAGTAATGCCGATGTGGAAAGCTCAAGGCGATGTTTTTGAAAAGGAGGTTTTAGAAATCTTTTGCCTTATGTTTTGGTATCTTCGACATTCTGTGAAGTTGTGCTCTATTGTTTCTGCTTGATTACAATAATTACAGTTAAGGGAAGGAACGAAACCAGGCCTGCGTATATAAAAATTTAGTGACGGTATTCTGCATCGCAGTCTAGTTAACGTTACTTCCAGTTGCCTTGTACTACACCATGTGCTATTCCAGGAAAACCTAAGGGGCTGAAAATATGTATTGTTTTAGGAGAGAAGATTTAGTACGTTCCTCTTGCAGACAAAAATTTCGGAATCGTGCGATCGTATTATCAGAAGACGGCCTCAGAACATTTATGACCGGTCCTTTAAGGGATGCTGCCGCCAGAGTGTCCGCCGCTTCACTTAATATCAGTCCAGTGTGGCCTGGTACACAAACCAACCGGACGTGCCGTACGTGATTGGGCATATATGAGTAAAGTTCTGTTAGGCAGCTCGACGGCTGTGGCACTGTTAATGCCGTACACACAGACAAGGAATCCGTTAATATAACTGCTGAAGAGATATGTGCTGGGAGTTTCCGCAAAGCAATGATAATTGCGTATAATTATGCCTGGAATATTGGGGTGAAGTCGGGCAAACGAAGGGAAAATGACCAATTTAGTGCTGCTGAATAAATTCCCACCCCTGCCTTCTCATCAGTAACAGAAGCATCTGTGGCTATTACTGAATTTATCCGTACGTTTTTAAGGTGGCGTTCCAACAACCCATTTAAATATCTAATGGGCAATGACTTAGCATTTTTTGGAAATATGTCATCATATTATATTACTTCTGCGTGTTTGAGTGCGTTTGGGTAGATTATATCACTAAATGTCACTTGTAATGGCTCCAGGAGCTTTCGCGCGAAAATTATTTGAGGGCGATGTAGTCGAGACCATTCACTTTCAAAAAATGTGGACGGCTCTCTAAGGAATACATATTGGGAGCGTCTGTGTTGGGAGGCATATATGTTTAGAAATTTTTTATCTGTTAAAATTCTAAACCTAGTTTGAAGACATGGCAGGTTTGTTTCATGGTAAAGTATATTATCAGCTACAAATTTTGGAAGTCCGAGATATAAAAGTAACGCCTCACGTTCTATAGTTAGAAGAGGGCGTAATTTATAGGCAGGTCCCCCACAGAACAAAATACATCCAAACTCTAATATTGGGCGGAGATACATGCAATAGATCATTAACAATGTTTTTCTACGCATTCCAAAACGAGTGCTGCTGATTCGTCCTAATAATCCAATTGCCCGTAAACCTTTGGCTGCAATGTACTCAATGTGCGAGCTCCAATTAAGATTAGGCGTGTATATTATACCCAAATATTTTGATGAATCGACCTGTGGAATAAAGGCCTGGCCGTACATAAGTGCGATATGCACGGGAAAAGTCAATGGAAAAGCAAGAAAAGCACTTTTGTTAACATTCAGAGACAAATTCAGGTCATTAAGCCACATTTCGATCTCATTCAAATATGACTGTAGAATGTTGTACAGCGAATGTATATCACTGCAAGATGCAAAGAATGCAATGTCATCCGCGTATACATACACTTGCACGTCTTTTCGCGAAGGAATCGAACTTAGTAATATATTGAATAAAATGGGCGAGAGAACTGACCCTTGAGGAACTCCCCTTGTTTGCTTGTATTTTTGAGAAGATAACACGTTCTGCGAGCAATAAAATGTGCGTCCACTTAGAAAATTTTGTATCCATGCAATTATATACTTAGGAACATTTACACTTTGGAGTTTACTAATCAAGATGGCGTGTTCGACGCTGTCATACGCCTTCGCAATATCTAAGGTCACTAGGGAGGCTTACTATTTTTTGTGCCGAGCAAGTTTAATTCTACTTTCCAAATCAACATGGGCACACCAAATAGAACGTCCAGGGCGGAATCCAATTTGCGATTCATTCAGTATAGGTTTTGCTTCAATCCATTCTTCAAGATGTCTATATAATAATCGCTCTATTAGTTTTACGAGATTCGACGCGAGGGAAATAGGCCGAATGTTATCTATTGCATAACCAGCGCCCTGTTTTTTAAGCAGCGGTACTACTTTGGCAACTTTCCAATCTGGGTGAATCCAGGCATATTCTATAGTAAAATTGCCCCGCCACGGTGGTCTAGTGGTTATGGCGCTCGACTGCTGACCCGCAGGTCGCGGGATCGAATCCCGGCCGCGGCGGCTGCATTTTCGATGGAGGCGAAAATGTTTGAGGCCCGTGTACTTAGATTTAGGTGTATGTTAAAGAACCCCAGGTGGTCGAAATTTCCGGAGCCCTCCACTACGGCGTCTCTCATAATTATATCGGGGTTTTGGGACGTTAAAACCCAGATATTAATTATTGTATAGTAAAATTCAGAAAGTTACAGAGATCGATGGGAGTAAAATCAAATATAATTTTTATCATGGCTACAGTTAAATTATCTGGGCCCAGTGCTGAGCCTGGCAGGGACTTTACTACTTCCGTTATTTCTTCTAAGGTCGCTGCCTTATATTCGTTGGCTTTTCTGTAACAGACAAATGGTACGGTAACACCGATGAGAACCGACACTCCAATCCTTTCGCAACTGTTTCCAGTGATTGAACCAATTCTGCGGCTGATAAACAAGCTGATTCAAAATTTATTGATGGCGGAACAATCTTTTTGTGTCTCAGAAACCTACATGATTCTTTCTTATTTTTTGTCTCTGACATATAACTGTATCGTTTGGAGTTATAATCTTCTTTGGCTTTGTAAATCGTCTGTTTAAATGTAGCAGCAGCATATTTATAATCTTTCCAGTTACGTGGGCACTGGTTGTAAAGTAATTTCTTCCAAGCTGCTTTACGTCGCCTTAGTCGCGATCACAGTCAGGATTCCACCATGGCGCATGAGCGCCGCCTTTAGTTGACTGCACACTGAATTTAGGTTTTTACATACTATCTCCTAATAGTTGACAGAAATTAAGTGCCTTTACTTGGTCACTTAGTCCTGCCTGTTTGTTTAAGAGTGACCTTAATGAATCTTTAAATTTGTTGCAACTAACATACTTGCGAACACATTAGCTTAATGGCGTAAGTGGGCACACTATTTCAAAAAATATTGTTTGGTGATCACTGTTTGTGGCCGATGTGATGGCAGACCAAGACGAAATGATGCAACCGGAGCTTGAAAAGGTTAGGTCTATGACAGAACGTGATAGGCCAGATACATAAGTAGGGGTTCTGGAATTTACACAATGAAGCCCATTCAAGCTGGACCATTCTAGCAGCCATTTACCACAGTTATCGGATCGGTAACCCCACGATATGTGGTGAGAGTTAAAATCTCCTGCTATTATTATGTTCTTTCTGCATACTGCTAGTGCTGAATCCAGCGAATTAGTACTCATAACGCCTGCAGGAAAATATACATTGACTATGAAAAACGATGTATTGCCAGGAATATTTACATAAACTGCCAATATTTCACTTCCTGTAGATATGGAATGATGGGTAATCTTGGCTTTATGACAGATGTTTTTAGAGATAAAACATGCTGAGCCCCCTCTGCAAGAACGGCGATCCAAACGAAAGCAATGGTAGTTATTTAGACTGAAACATTTTTGTCGAAAGCCAGGTTTCTTGCAATAGAACTAAATCAGGAGGAAGTTCTGCAAAAAGGTGTAACAAATCAGTTGCTGCTGAAACAATTGATCGGCAATTCCACTACGGTACTTTTAATGAAGCTATGTTTTCTGTAAACCAGCAGTTTCAACAGCTTTCTGGAGAAGTCTATCTTTTAAGAAATCTTCCTTCTTCGATGGACTGTGATCTTGACATTTTTTTGTTTTCAGTCTATGTAAGAGAACGGATTTCGTGGAGCAAGGGGCAGCTCGACGTTTAGTGGTTCTAATGTCTATATCCATACTTTCTATGCTTTGGGAAATGGTCTCCGAGATACTACCATCCTCCTGTTCGAAACGAGATGTTGTAGTCTCAGTGTCATCAAAAGGGCCAGATACGGCTTCTATCACAGGATCCTCTGTTAGTTCCTCATGGTTGTGCATGACGCCTGTATGAATTGCAGTTCGCCCTGCAACTTTCAAGATTTGTGTCATATGATCTGTCATAACTTGTCCAATTGTCTCTGAAAGATTTTCAAAAAGTGCGCTCAGTGCTTTCGACATTGCATTCTCAACAGCAGCGGCTACAACCTCGCCTATAGCTGTATCCATGGCTTGCGAATGACGAGCAGCAGCTTCAGCGTATCCGCAGGATCTCTCTAATACTATACCTGAGCTTCGCGGCGTGAGCATCGCTTCCTTTCTATAATTTCTAAAATTTGAAACTCTTGAGCTCTCGCTAGGCAGTTTGAATGATCGGCTGGGTGGGAACCTTGACAAAGACAGCATCTCTCGCTCTGAGAAGCACATGTTTTAGTGTCATGGTCTTCTCCGCATATGCGGCATCGAGGAGATGATCGGCATCCCTTAATGGAGTGACCATATCGCCAACACTGAACGCATTGCAGTGGACAGGGAGCAAGTGCCTCAATTCTATATATTGAGGGCCAAGCCTTAATCTCTGTGGGCCTATTTATACCGGCAAATATAATGACTGACACTGTGGGGACTCTTTGATTGTCAGAGACTCTTGAGCATCGATACACTGATATGGCCCCGAGAGCAGAGAACATTTCCAAGACCTCTGAAGCGCACAGGCTCGAGTGAACTCCGCGAACTAAGCCTTTAACGCAAGCGAGATGAGCAGGAATAAATAGGCTCACCGGATGGGATCCAAACGATGCGCACTTCAACAGGTCAGATACACAGGCTTGATCCAGAAAGCAACACAGAATACCGCTTTGCCAAACTGTCGAACATCGGTGATACTCTGGTAGTGTGAGGTTGCTTTCCGCAATTCCTCCTGAATGACCTTCGGATTCTTCACACGGATTAATCCCCCATTGGTCGCCACTAGTGCAACGGGAACGCTCTGGATACCACTGCGCAAAAAAGCCTCTATAGGCATGTCATTAGTGGGAAGAAAGGCCGTCCAGAGGAAAGTCCTCTGACCTGGAGAAGAGAGAGACAGCAGATACTCTCAGTACAAAGAGATCAGAAAAGGTTGAAAGTCGAAAGAAAATTACAAAAACACTACCGCCCGAACCGCGACCGACACCCCGTAACAGATCAGCGGCTGCACGAGTGGTAAATGGCCAATGTGCACCAATCATTCGTATATATTATGCCTATCATGATTTTCATGTTAACACCTGTCATTTATGTTCACCACACAGCCGCGTTGCGCAATAAAAATGTCGGCCGCGAGTGAACCGTAAGCATGGCATGTAAATCATACCGTACATGACACACATATTATTATTTTCAATCCAGCGAAAAGGCCGCGAGTGCACCATGAGCGTGTCATGTGCACCAATCATTCGTACCAATCATGCAGCAATCATGCCGTATATATTATGCATGTCATGATTTTCATGTTAAGACCTGTCATTTATGTTCACCACACAGTGACGTTGCGCAATAAAAATTTCGGCCACAAGTGAACCGTAAGCATTGCATGTAAATCATACCGTACATGACATGCATATTATTACTTTCATCTTACCACCTGTCATGTATGTTCGGCATACAGTCACATCACGCGATACCAATTTTGGTAAACATCAATCTAGCGAAAAGGCCCCGAGTGCACCATGAGCGTGTCATGTGCACCAAACATTCGTACCAATCATGCACCAATGATGCCGTATATATTATGCATGTCATGATTTTCATGTTAACACCTGTCATTTATGTTCACCACACAGTCACGTTGCGCAATAAAAATTTTGGTTTATATCAGGCTAGCGAAGCATGAACTTAGCATGTAAATCATGCCCGTGAATGACATGCATATCGTCACCTTCATGTTAACACACGTCCCATATGTTCATGATACAGTCACGTTACGCAATGCCAACTTTGGTGTATATAAAGCTGGTGAACCGGCCGCCAGCGAACCATGAGCGTGGCATGTAAATCATGCCGTACATGTCATTTGGTTGGTAACAACTTTATAGTCCTGCAAAGGTTTCGCCGACAGGACCTTAGGTCTCCTACGCGGGGACGTTGAGGCTTTGCCTCACCGCCGCCTCGTCATGCATATCATGATTTTCAAGTTACCAGCTGTCTTTTATGTTCGTCATACAATCACGTCCACGCATTAACAATTTTGCAGTATGTCAAGTTAGCGAAACGGCCGCGAGCGCGCATGTGCGGGTCATGTAAGGCATGCCGCACATGACATGCATATCATGAATTTCATGTTAGCACCTGCCATTTATGTTCGTCATACAAAAATGTCTAGTCATGCCGAGTTTGGTACATACCCATTTAATTAAACGGCCGCGAGCGCCCCGAGACCATGTCAAGTAATTCATACTGTACATGACATGCGTGTCATGATTTGCACGTTAGGACCTGTAAGTTATGTTTGTCATACACTTTTGCAACTGCCATACCAATTTTTGTATATGTCAAGTTAACGAAGTGGCCGCAGGAGCACCAAGACCATGGCATGTAAATCATGCCGTTTATGGCATGCATGTCATGGTTTTCATGTTACAATCTGTCATTTATGTTCGTCATACAGCCATGTTATTGCATACCAATTTAGTATATATCCCATTACCGAAACGGCCAGCAGAGCACAAAGTCGTATGCGGATAGATAGATAGATAGATAGATAGATAGATAGATAGATAGATAGATAGATAGATAGATAGATAGATAGATAGATAGATAGATAGATAGATAGATAGATAGACAGACAGACAGACAGACAGACAGACAGACAGACAGACAGACAGATAGATAGATAGATAGATAGATAGATAGATAGATAGATAGATAGATAGATAGATAGATAGATAGATAGATAGATAGATAGATAGATAGATAGATGCGCTTAAAGTCGCAGAAGTTCGCTTAGAAAGGCTCCGCATTTAAAAAAAAACATGGTTGATCCCTCCGTCATAGGAATTGGAATCACACGAAAGTACAGCGTGCCCTTACAGAAGTAACAGAATGTTTACTGTACATTGATATAAGAGAGCTTGCACAATGTATATTGATGTCTAGCAGCTATAGCACCGTTTAACGTGGATCTACCCACTTTAATGATTAGTGGTACATCTCCATCCCGACGAATACCGTCTATGCTAAATGATTAAACAATCCCTTTTGGTAGCTGTAGTAGTTAACGGTGAAAGCGTAATCAGAGAACGAGGTGTGATAGCCAGAAGAGCGTCGCATATGGGACGCATAACTTGGTCGCCATCCGGCGGCATGTTATATATGATTGAATACCACGGCCGGACTATAATTATAGAAGAGGGAAACGCAAAGCGCGTCGTGCCGCCCCGGTAGCCCGGCCGGGATTTTTCTTGCGGCGAACGCGTGAGCGGGGAACGCGGTGTTACAGCCAGGTGAGGCAGGCGCGTATAATTATAGAAGAGGGAAACGCAAAGCGCGTCGTGCCGCCCCGGTAGCCCGGCCGGGATTTTTCTTGCGGCGAACGCGTGAGCGGGGAACGCGGTGTTACAGCCAGGTGAGGCAGGCGCGCGTCGCAGAGCTATTTTTGGTTTGAATTAGCGTGATGATATGAGCGAGGCCGACGCTTTTACGACGCCAGGGCTAAGGTCGCCACCTTGCGGTGTGTTAATTCATTCACAAAACTGAACTTCTATTGAAAACGCGCCGAATTGGACGGACGTGTGGCGCGTTGCAGATGCTAATCGCGGAGGCACGGTGTAAGAATAAGTTAGGTGCTGACACTCGCCGCTCCTGAGGAGAGGGCGCGGGCAGATTGTGTCCGCCGATGACCTTGAGCAACGAGTAGCTTTCGCGGCGCGTTGAGATGGCGCTACAGAATGGAGTCTCAGGGGCTCGCGCGGCGCTCATTCTGAAATTCGCGCGCAAAGAAAGATCTTCCTGAAACCTGTGTGCGCATGCCATTCTGTGATTTATAAACGCGTTACCCTGTGCCTGTGAGCCCTGTCAGTGCACTTGTTTTGCTGATTCGTGTATTGTGATTGAGTGCACGTACACATCGACGCTGTGTATGATGCCGAGTACCCTTTAGTGGACTTGTCGCTGGCTGCGCCTCGAATGGGCAAAAAATGTTTTGTCCCGAATTGCAAGACTTGGACGGAGTGCGTGTCGCTTTTCAAGGCTCCGCGTGAACTAGAGCGCTTAGGTAAGCGGCGACGGGCAAGTCCGAGAGCAGACAAAATTTTGGAGCGTACTGACCATGTGTGCGCGAGGAATTTCGCGGAAGAAGCGATCTCTGCAACATATCATGCAGAGTGCAAGGGAAACGTCCAGTTGCACGCCCGAAAGAAACCTACGCTCTCTTCGGATGCTGTGAGTAGCATTTTCCACGGCTGTCCAAAATATCTGACCGTGCAGCAAAGAACCAGGAAACCTCCGCAAAAACGGCATGCTCTACAGCCGACTTCTCGCAAGCGACTGGGGCCAAAAGGTTCAACTGTTTCGGAAGTGCCTTACCTGACCGCTGAATGCACGCCACATTTATTGCACAAAGAGACAGCGACTCCACGGGATGGCGATGCTGAATCATGGCGCACGCAACGCAAGAGGCCGCGCTTCGACTTCTGCAGCGACGAGCCTTCTCCTAATGAAGAACGGGAGGTTTTGAACTTAACACTGATAGGGTGAGTGGCCTATGGCCCTTACGTCGTCATCAAGCCGGAAAGGTAATTTCTTGATTTAAATTCAGATGCCACTTTCTGAGCTGCCTCATCTATGCCTATTAGGACCAAGAAACGTTAAATGTTGTAGAATAATCAGTGAACAGATAGTTTCGTGATACATTGGTTGAAACTTACGTCTGACGAAGTTTTTTTTTTTCGTTCAGTTTGCTAAGCAACTAGAGCGCGACAGCGATGTCCGCACGCAGACACACACACACATACGCACACGTGCGCCAACACACACACATACACACGCACGCATACAAATGCACACACATACCCACACACGCACGCACATGCCCTCACACACACTCTCACACGCACGCACACACATGCACGCGAACGCACACAAATGCATACATACGTACGCACACAAATGCATACACGCATATGCACACAGGCGTGCACATATACGCACGCACGCAAATGCACACAAATGCACACACGCACACACACACATATACACGCTCACACACACACGCGCGAGCACACACTCGCAATACGCGCGCGCGCGCACGCAATACACACACAAACACATGCACGCGCACGCACACAAATGCATACACACGCACGCACACAAACACATGCACTCACACACACGCAGGCACACGCACACACATGCACGCGCACGCACACAAATGCATACACACGAACGGGCACACAGGCGCGTACTCATACGCACGCATGCACGCAAATGCACACACAGACACGCGTGCACGCACACAAATGCACACACGCGCACGCACATGCCCTTACACACGCACATGCACTCACACACACGCAGGCACACACACATACACACGCTCACACACACGCGCGCGAGCACACACTCGCAATACACACACGAGTACGCCCGCAATACACGCACACACACGCACGAACACAAATGCACACACGCACATGCACACAGACGCGCACACATACGCAATAACGCACGCAAATGCACACACACACGCGCACGCACACATGCACTCACACACACGCAGGCACTCATGCATGCACACACACGCACGCGCATACAGACGCTCACACGCACGCACGCGCGCGCACACACACGAGCACGCAAGCACACTATCGCCTTCCTTATCGCTAGCGTGCTTTCGCTCTTCGGTGGAGACTGCCGCAAGGTAGGCCAAACCGCAAAAGCCCTCGAATTGCGATCCTTCGAGCTGATATCCTTATTGCAACTGCCTCGAATTTTCACTCACGGCCAAGGCTGCTTTTTTGCTCAGAATCAAAGACACCGACGACGCCGGCACCGGAATTTCAGCGGAACGAGCTCTTTAACGCGGTCGCGTCAAAATGTGACCGCCCTCCAGACCAACGTTTGCTGCTGTCGGAACATTTATATGACAAGAACGCTGTTGGGAAATAATCTTCATATACAATTAGAAAATCAATTCCGTTACTGCAGAATCCCAGTGTACCAATTTATTCACATCTATGTACATAAGTATATCGAGCGTAATAAACAAGCGAGGCTCCGCAGCAATAACCTACTACTGCGCGGATCGGCGCCTTTCCCCAATGAGCCCATGAGCCCCCGTCTGTTAACGCCACCTGTCACAGCCGAAACAGCAAAGGGGGCGAACACAATCTGGACGCGGCGCCGGCGACAGAGTCATCACCTAACTTATTCTTACACCGTGCGCGGAGGCCACAGTAACGACAAATTACTTTACCGCTCCACGAGGGCAACACCACCCCGCCGACCGGGAGAGTGGTAGATATAAAAGGCGCGTTTGTAAAGGCTCTGCAGTCTGTGACCGTGGCGCAGTGGATAGCGTGCCGGGCATCCTTTGTTGAGGACCGAGCGCTCGTGGGTTCGATGCCCGTTGACGGAACTGTTTTTCTTTGCCATCTGATCGTGTATATTTTTTCGACGCCATTTCCGTGACGGAAATACGTCACTGAAGTCTTGGTGGACCCCGGCATAAAACACTTTCGTGTTAAAATTTGCAGCTGCTTAGCTCGGCTATGCCAGGATATCCTCGTGAGACCTGAGTTACAAATTTTTTTCATATTTATCAAGAAAACGCATTATTTTGGGCAAATGAGCCCACCTCATCACGGTGAAAAAGTTTTATTGATGTACGGAATTTGGTGCGCTCACAAAAGCTAGTGCAATATATTGCACACTGGGACTGAATTGATGAAAAGAACACTATATTCAGTGCAGGTACGTAGCCAGGATTGTTTTTCTGGGCAGGCCCCAGACCTAATTGTTCGAAAGAAAGTCTTTTCATGGCAACAAGAAAGCAAAGTTGCCCGGGAATGGACGAATTTCGAGGGGGGGGGGCGTTCCTGATTTACGAATTACAAGGAACGAACAAGAAAATGTTTACCAGCGGCACACAAAGGGTACCGGCTCTTCACGAAACTGTTTTAAGCAGTTTCATACTATTTATGAAACTGGTTATAACAGTTTCGTGAAGCAGTGATACAAAGAAAAATGTCCCAGTGCGTGCAACAGAACTTTCCTGCGTTGGGCACTCCCGGGTTTACGGAACCTAGATGCTGACTTCTGTGACGAAAGCTCGGGCATGTGCCCTGCTCTCGCTGTACGAAAATGAACAGGAGGCAATTGTTTGTTTGTTTGTTTGCCCTAAGGAGACTGGCTCATACCAACGAGGGGGATTGGCCACACTGACAATTATATATGAAACTTCAAAAAGAAAAAAATAAGGAGGAAACGCGATGTAAATAAAAAAGGGAAGAATCAAGAAGTTAACAAAGCCATAGGATAACGATTGAAAAAATATATATATAATAATAAAAAAGGAAAACAAAGTTTGATTTCCGTGGTCGGTATCACTAGCAGCGTACTCTTCCTGTTGCTTGAATGAACTTGTGCAGCGCAGTTATAATAGCACTGCGGCTTGCCCCAAACTGATTCGCTCCAAACGACAACAGGCTAGAAGTAGTAAATCGTAAGCCCAGCCTACCAGTCGGCATTTCCAGAAACATTCTACGGATTGAGGCGAAACGGCGGCATGATAGAAAAAAGTGATCTATTGTTTCTGGTTCATTGCAAACTGCACAGAGATTTGTTACGGAAAGGCCAGATTTATGCAGGTAATAATTTAACCGGGGAACTCTACAGCGAAAGCTTGTGAGAGTCACCTCGCATTGACGTGAAAGACATCTGGTGGTGTTCCATGGGAACTGTAAGTGCTGGTAATCCGCTGATTGCATGAGAGCTGTTTCGGTGTTTTTTAAGTATAACAGTCGTTTGAATCTCTCTCCGGTAATGAAAGAAAAAAGGGGTACGACATTTAACACTGGACCATCTAAAGACGCCGTGGCGAGTGCGTCAGCTGCTTCATTTAGAGAGATTCCAACATGCCCGGGGACCCGTACTAACCGAACCTCTGATATGGTACAGGATAGCAGGCTCGAAAATATTCGAAGAAGCTGTGATTGTTTTGAGGACGTTAAATCATACAAACCGATAAGACATCTGCAAGAATAATTACTTTCAATTTTTGAGAATTTAGTTTTCTAAGAGCCAATGTGATTGCCATAAATTCGGCAAGGAATATTGGGGTGAAGTGAGGTAGTCGGAGAGCAAAAGACCAATTGAGCTGCTGGGAGAAAATGCCCACTCCGGCCTTCTGAAGATTTTGCGTGGCGTCCGTAGAAATTACAAGGTGAGCAGGAAATTGACCGAGGTGATCTTGAAGCAGACCTTCCAGAATACGCTTTGGAAGCAATTTAGCATTTTTTGGGAAAATGTCGTCGAAAACTAAATTAAGCTTCAGCAAACACAGTTTTGGGCAAGCTAAGCACGGCAGAGAAACATGTAGGTCTGATAACAGCGACTCGACGAAAATTACTTGAGGCCTTCGATAACGTTGCCACGGATGCTTAAAGAATGAATCGGGAGACGTGATAAAAACTGTCTGGGAACGGGAGAGAGGTGCATCAAAGAGCTTTAAAAACGTCTGCACGGTAAGCTGCTTAAATCTTGCATCAAGTGGAATGAGTCGAGCTTTCAAATACAGCACGCTAGTAGCAACACATCTCGGTAGTCCAAGACACAGACGTAGCGCTTGCCTTTCTAACAATAATAGAGGTCTTAATTTGTAAGCAGCAGATCCGGAAAAAAGGACGCAACCGAATTCCAAAATGGGGCGCACATAAAGTTTATATATCATGAGCAAAGTCTCTCTGCGCATTCATGATTTCTTATTACAAAAGCGGCGCAACAGCCCCATGGCGCGTTCTGCTTTACGCGTGTTTAATTCAATTTGCTGTTGCCAATTTAAATCGTGAACATAGACAATCCCCAAATATTTTAATGATGTTACTTGCGGGATCTGTTTCGATAATGAAGTGAAATAAAAACGGGATCTGCCAAAGGGAATACGAGTACTGCGCATTTATTAACGTTGAGCGAGAAAGCAAGTCCGTCAAGCCATACCTCAAGTTCAGTCAAATAAGACTGCAAAATTTGGTATAAAGTATAGATATCATAGGATGACGAGAAAAAAGCGATATCATCGGCATAGACGTAAAGGTGAACATCTCGATTAACTGGGATAGATGACAATAAAATTCCAAATAAAAGTGGGGAAAGAACCGATCATTGCGGGACACCTCTCGTTTGCTTATGAGACCCAGACGTCAGCCCTCAATGGTGTTGTGTTGTTCACAGGGCGCTTAACGGGCGGCTCGTCGTCGTCGTCGTCGTCTACTTTGGATTCTGCTCTCAGTAAATGATGTGCCACTAGCCAAAATTAGAAAGGCTGCTCAGATAATATAAGTATCCTTTTAGAAGAAAATTTGCGTCAGTATAAGATTTACGCACGCTGTAGGGCCGATACGGTGAAAAGAACAAAAAATAACTTGCTTTGTAGCTATGTCAACAGCCAACCAGGATGCAAGCGAGCTCGCCAAACGCGCGCGCGCCGCACTGAGTTCCGGTGTGCAATACAATGTACACAAAACAATTCAACGAAGTCATAGACACGTTGCGCGCTTGCCTCCTGAGCCACTGTACTCAAAATGATTCGTGAACATTCCTAAATCATTCCATTACAAGACCAAGAACATTTAGCAAAGCTGTAAATAAATAGGGGCAACTAACTTGGCCGTGTCGAGTAAAACGTGTTCGACGGAATGAACGCGATTTTCGAACGTGCCTGCCACGCTCGTCGCTCGGTCGATTTCTCTCATTCTCGGCCAGATAGCAGCACATGGTTTGCAATGCGTTGTACAAGAGGACTTCGCGAATGCAGCTGTTGCAGCTCGGCGTTTACGCTAAGAACGAGTGTGCAATATATTGAACGCTGGGACTCACGAGAATATACGTAGGGTTAGCAAAGGTTCAGCTGAATATTCTTAGCTTTCCGGATTGTCTAGGATTATTAGCCTTCTTCTGTTCATTCTTCGTACGCTGAACCGCTAATTGCCAGGCGACTACTTCGGGATCCGATGAGATAAGCTTCTCGGCTCTTCTGTGTCGTCGAGCAGCATTTGCGCTCGCCTTTTCCATGGCCTTACCCACCTGTAAACGCCAGTCAGAGGCGCTATCAAGCGGCCCCAGCGCAGTGTCAGACGGCGACTGCACAGCGAAGGCGAATAGCTGCGCGCGCGCCGGCGCCACTGTGTCTATGGCTACGACGTCACTGCTCTCGAATGCTGCGCAGGCCAGCAGCGGCGAGCCGCGCGCGGTGGTGGCGGAGTCTGCGCGCGCGCCGGCGGCATCGTGTCTGCCACGCCTACGACGCCAATCCTCCCGAAGGCGCAGACCAGCAGTAACCAGCAGCGGCGAGCCGCGCGCAGCGGTGTCGGAGAGCGCGTGAGATGCCAGCTCCGGTGACCCAGCTGTGTGACATCACTGATCCTCGCGCATGCGCAGCACGGCTTATGACCCTCCACGCGAAATCGGCTTCGGCTAGGCAAGTGTAGCTAACGCTAAAAAACCGCATTCGGTTTAGATATCGAGGGGGCGTGGCTTCTCTGGGACGTCTTATCGCAGTGTGACATCACGAGGAGACAGCAACTCGCGACGTACGAGCTGAAGGTCCGTCATCTACCGTGGTGCACAAAAACAACGATGACTGAATTATCTTCCAGTGACCCTGACTGTGATTTCTCTTGTTTAGGCTGCATGCAGAACGCAGAGATTACAAACTCAGCGGAACTCTGTTGAATCATTGGGATAATGTCCATGGCGGTAGGGCCTACTTGCTGATGCTCAGTGACAGCTCTAAAATCAAAGTGAAGTATTTTATACGTGTTGTCAGACTCCGGTGTGTGGAGAGCGTTAACACTGCATACAAAGGAAACAGGAAAAACGTCCCTTTCACGATGTCTCAAAATGGTGTCAGTACTTCTTTAAGAACCAAGCATGCGGTTAGCCTTCGACGTTTTGTATTCGATGTGTCTTTTCTATGAATGACTGTTAGTAACATGCTGACTGAAGTATTTATGAATATCTAATCAAGCGAGTATCGTTAAGCAAATAAGCAGGGCAGGCTGATTGATTGCGGAAAATTATGATTGTGTTTCATTTAGACGTGTTAAGTTTCATTAGCCAGAGCCTACACCACACTTAAGTGTTATTTAAATCATGCTGGAGTGTTAGCGTATCATTAAAGCGTTCATTCGTGGGATATATAACGCAATTGTCAGAAAACAGACAAATGTAAGGTGCGATTTGGTTAGGAAGATCATTTATGTAAATTTGAAAAGTAAGGGTGCTAAAACAGAGGCTTGATGTGCGCCTGAGCTAACCGGCACTTCAGGAGAGTCATTATTTCATGACCAGTGCTCACACATATAGTGTCCGGCTAGAATGAAACTCTCGAATCCAATTGAAGACCAAGGAATCATTGTTTGGCTGACTGAGTTTTAGTAGTAGTAAGTGGTGGTTAACTCTGTGAAAAGTCTTTGCCAAATCTAAGAATGTACAGTCCCTCTAAAGTCGGCGTCAATAAGTGTGTGGAGATCATTGAAAAATGTTAGTAATTGCGTTTCGCATTATTATGACTTGCGGAAACCATGCTGAATATTATAAAAAAACCTATTTGATTAGAAAAAATATTACGAGTTGTGAGAAAATTCTGTGTTGAAATAGTTTACGAGCTATTTGTGTCAAGGAAATAGGTCTGTAGTTATGAGGGTTGTGTGTGTCACCGAATTTATGAAGTGCCTGTTTTCTAGTCTCTCGGTAAAGAGCTGTTATTTAGGTGATTTTGTGGAAGTAGGATTAATATAACGGAACTATATTAAGCAGTACCCTGCAGAAATTTGGACTTAATATCATCGATATCTCACGAGGACGATCATTTTAGATTGTTAATAGTTGAGCGGATACCAGAAGAGTCAAGTAAAATGGGTTCCATTGGAAGGTAGGTGCAGTGAATGGCGGACAGATGACAGAGTGAGTGGAGTAAAATGAACGGGGGAAAACAGTGTTAAGTATAAAAGCTAATAGCTAAAACAAAAATAACGGCTAATAGAATTTGGAGAACATTATAATTCAATCAACCAAAGGACCGAGCGGGATTTCGTACAGGCTACGCGACAATAGACCACATTCATACTATCAGTCATGTGATAGAGAAATGCACGGAATATAACCAAGCCCACTAATAAGCCTTCATAGATTACGAGAAGGCATTTGATTCAGTTGAGATATCAACAATCATGCAGACACTGCTGAACCAGGGCGGCAGCGAAGCATGTATAAACATACTGGAAGAAATGTACTGCCGCTCCACAACCGCCATAGTCCTGCATAAAGAAATCGACAAATATCTAATAAAGAAGGGTGTAAGGCAAGGAGGCACGCTCTCCCCAGTGCTATTTACTGCGTGCTTACAGGACGTTTTCAGGGCCCTAGAATGGGAAGAGTTAAGGAAGAGAGTTAATGGAGAGTACCTCAGTAACCTGCGATTCGCTGATGGCATTGCACTGATGAGTACATCAGGGGATGAGCTCCAACTAGTGATGCAGAACTCTCGGTAAATTGACTATCGATAGTATCGATAGCTTCTTTTAAACTATCGATAGTGTAAACAAACTATCGATAGTACTACTATCGACAAACTATCGACAGTCCAGTCGGTAGTACCATCAGTAATATTACTAGCGATGTTACTGGCATGCGTGTTTATTGCTTTGTCTTGATGTATTCGGGTTTCACCAACAAAAACTGCTCCGAGCGTTTGACGCAGACCACCCCGCAATGTTTCAGAAGCTTCGCGATTGTTTGAGATCATTTTGCTAAGATTACGCGCTGGACGCGAATAGGAAAGTTTATTCGAGAGTTTACGCGAGAACCAGCGATAATGCTGGAAGGTTCGATGACTTATGTATAAAAGACGAAGCGTTCCACCGATCATCAGATTACTCGACGGCCAGCGACTCTTCTGGCCGCTATCAGTGTGCAGCGTGTATCGCTTGTATGCTGAGTTTTGATTTTCTGGGCACAAGTTTCCCCAATTAAGGAGCTCCGTATTTCACAGTCTTTCTGCAGCATTCTTCACCCTCCCAACCACGTGACAAACTATCTATAGTGGTGCGAATAATGATGCTGTTGCTAGCTGGCCATATTGCCAAAATATTTGCGATAGCCTACTATCAGCTTCGCTTAATTTATGAGCAATTTTCGGCGAGAGAAATAAAATATATCAGTAGTGAAAATGGCGGAATATGTCCATTATTAAATTCGTATTCAAAAGCAACCAGTTACACCTTACGATTAAAAACTTAGTTCTTGAAATTTTTTTGTATTTTGGAATCATAAAATGCAATATAAATTTGAAGCCGCGCAGTACCACCACATGTAACGACTTCCTTTCAGCTGCAGCTGAACAGTTTGACTTTATGATCCTGTGTCCGCGAAGCACTCTGGTGAAGAACACAAGCATGTCAACTTCCTAACCCTTCAGCCTGCTTCTACGGCTCCACTGTGTACCGCGCGCGCGGGGAACCAAGTTTATGCTTCAATGAGTTCGCGCTGTTGATATTGTCACGTGGTCGTGACGTCGACGAAGGCAGCAGTCAGCACGTCAGAGATGAAACTCTTTATTTGGCTGAACTTGTGGCCGGGAAACTGAAAGTCAAACTACAGCAATACACTGATAGCGGCGAGCAGAGCGTCGACCGTCGATCAACTGACAAGCGGTGAAGCGCGTCGGCATTTATACATGTGCCGTCGAATATTCCAGCGTTATCGCTGGTTGTCGCGCAAGTTCTAGAATAAACTCGAGTGTTCGCGTCTTGCGCGCAATCTCAACAAAACGATCTACAATAATCGGGAAGCTTCTCTAACAATGAGTCGCAGTTTGCGCTGAGCGTTGCTGACAGTCTTTGTGGGCAAAAACCGAATGCAGCAAAAGTGATAAAAGAAACGCACGTGGCAATGCCCCCCTCTGAAAAAGCATCGTCCCGATGCCTAAAACAGAACACGCGGGGATGGCCAATGCATGCAACAAGAAATAACAACAATAAAGCAAGAAAGTACAATAAACAATAAGTAAAAGTACAGTCCTCAGATTCACTAACGCGCGTAATATGGCTTGAGGCGCACAACATGGACGATTTCAGGTCGCGCACGGCGCCGCTGAGAGTTCGTAATGCCGTCAGGGACAACCTCGTAGTCGAGCGTGCCGAGGCGTCTAAGTACCCTGTACGGTCCGAAGTATCGTCGGAGAAGCTTCTCACTAAGTCCCCGTCGGCGTATTGGCGTCCATACCCATACACGGTCACCGGGTTGCTATTCCATGTGGCGTCGTCGACGGTTGTAGCGGCGGCTGTCAGCCGTCTGCTGGTTCTTGATCCGTAGGTGGGCGAGCTGTCGTGCTTCTTCGGTGCGTTGCAAATAGGCAGCGACGTCGAGATTGTCTTCGTCGGTGGCCGTTGGCAGCATTGCGTCGAGCGTCGTTACTGGGCTCCTTCCGTAGACCAACGTGTAAGGCGTCACCTGCGTCGTTTCTTGCACAGCGGTGTTGTATGCGAAGGTCACGTACGGAAGGATGGCATCCCACGTCTTGTGTGCGACGTCAACGTACATGACCAGCATGTCGGCGATGGTCTTATTTAGCCGCTCGGTGAGGCCATTGGTCTGAGGGTGGTAGGCAGTGGTCCGGCGGTGGCTTGTCTGGCTGTACCCCGGTGAGGTAGTTGTCGATATCGCGAGGCCGTTCGCCTGGCTGCGGGCGCGGCGCGTTGACGCGAATCCGCGGAGCCCCATCTGCAGGTACTGACAGCGGCGGTACGTGTGGCCGGCCTCCCCGCAGTGGTAGCAGAGCGGGCGGTTGTCAGGGGCGCGCCAAACATCGGTCTTCCTCGGCGTGTATCGCTGGCCGGCTGGCGGGCGGTATGACGTCGGTGGTGGCGGCGGTGGTGCCTGGCGGTGGAACTGCTGGGGCGGCGCAGCGTCTTGACGTTGAAACTCTTTATTTGGCCGAACTTTTGGCCGGGAAACTGAAAGTCAAACTACAGCAATGCACTGATAGCGGCGAGCAGAGCGTCGACCGTCGATCAACTGACAAGCGGTGAAGCGCGTCGGCATTTATACATGTGCCGTCGAATATTCCAGCGTTATCGCTTGTTGTCGCGCAAGTTCTAGAATAAACTCGAGTGTTCGCGTCTTGCGCGCAATCTTAACAAAATGATCTGCAATAATCGGGAAGCTTCTCGAACAATGAGGCGCAGTTTGCGCTGAGCGTTGCTGACAGTCTTTGTGGGCGAAAACCGAAAGCAGCAAAAGTGATGAAAAAACGGACGTGGTAATATTATACTATCGATAGTACTTACTATCGATAGCGCTACCGATAGTACTTTTTACCATCGATAGTTCGATAGTGACACCGCTATCGATAGTACCATCGATAGTTCTGAATCACTAGCGCCAACTCATCATTACTGAATTGGACAAGGAAAGCAGAAAGGTAAGTGTGAAAATTATTATGCAGAAAACTAAAGTAATATGCAAAAGTCTCAGAAGAGAACAGCGCTTTGCGGTAGGTAGCGAGGCACTGGAAGTTGATAAGGAATACGTATTTTAAAGGACGCCTGACAGCGAAAGTGTTGCTTGCGACCTTTTCACTGTAATTTGTAGCTTTGTGTGTGGCAATGCCAAAATTGAATCGTAAATGCTCTAACGCATCGTATAATTAACGCATCGTTAATTGAGAACAATTTTGCGTCAGTTCAGAACGCCTTCCGAAATGCCATAAAGGGCTGACTACACGTACGCGTTGCAGCGTGTCAGCGCGTGACCTTTTGACGCGGCGCCGCACACTCTCCCTGTGGAGAGAGAGGGCGCGCTTTGAGGTGGTGCCGCGCCCCTTTCTCTATGTGGAGAGAGAGCGCGGGGCTACGGCTGCGCGCCCTCTCTCTCCACAGGAAGAGGGTGTGGCGCCACGTCAAAAGGTCACGCGCTGACACGCTGCAATGCGTACGTATGGTCAGGCCTTAAGGAACTAGGGGTCCACAGCGGGGCAGCGCCCAAGATCACGTGCCCAAGACCATGCATACTAACCATGACTGAATAAGATGTTTAGCGCACAGTCGGGGTTCGTTTCATCGAAAAGCTTAGCCGGTCTCCCGAAAAGCAAGGCGCGTTCGCAGTGTTCAAGTCTGTGCTTCACGTTTCCAACAAAATTCACCTCGCGCATAGCGCACTAGCAAAAAAGTGGGGAGATTTGGAAACATAGGTTGCCTGCTGCGAAGTGACGACCGCATACCTGAACGTTCGTTCAGTTTCTTCAGGTCCTCCTATTTATGCGCGCTCTCGGACAGCCTTTCGTGCGGTCGCACTGGTTTGTGATCACCTTTGGCAAACGGTACATTGCCACGTCTGGTCCTTTTTCATTTGATTTACACTTACTTCTCCTGCGCAGCCAAATTTCGCACAAATCGTTATTACGACGTACGGCGTTGACGGGAAATGGGAAAGCCGCACAGCTTGGCTCGGTGTCGACTGCTGCCATGTGCGCGGTGATGGGGGCACATTCCGTGATCGTATCCCACGTTTCCGTGGTTTGACGTAGTTGCAAATTATGTATGATCTGCCATGTCACGTGTTTGGAAGCGATGGCAGTAAAAAAAGAAATCCTGTATTGGGAGAATGGTGTTATATCTAGCGAGTGGACAGGCAAAGCACCACCCCACACGTAATCAACACAACGCATGAATAGCATGTATTAGTAAGGGCAGCTTCAGGCTTCATTTTTCTTGTGGGAGAACAAGGTTGCAAATAAAAATAGGAATGACAGAAGAAGTTTTGAGAGCATTGTATGCTATATAAATGCCAAGCATTTCCTTGCGAACCAAAGGCACTTTGACTATTTCTATCTCAAGAATCTGCTGACGCCTGGCACTCTTATGGTTATCTGCTGAACTTAATATACTGCCAAAATGAGTATAGGAAGAGGTGACTGTACGACAAACATGATTAACAGGCCACGACATGAACGATGGCCCATGCCTGTCACTGACGCAGATAACTCCCGTTTAAGATAATAAACCATGTTGCGAATATTTCATTAGCGGTGTCAAAGGCATTGTCGCCCCACCACGGTGGTCTAGTGGTTATCGCGCTCGACTGCTGACCCGAAGGTCGTGGGATCGAATCCCGGCCGTGGCGGCTGCATTTTCGATGGAAGCGAAAATGTTTGAGGCCCGTGTACTTTGATTTAGGTGCACGTTAAAGAACCCCAGGTGGTCGAAATTTCCGGTGCCCTCCACTACGGCGTCTCTCTTAATCATATCGTGGTTTTGGGACGTGAAACCCCAGATATTATTATTATTATTATTATTAAAGGCATTGTCGGTGTCGATGACAGTGTTGCGGAATGGGCGCCTCCATTCCATTCGAATTCCGTTCCGGAAAATTAGAACATGCCGCAATTCCATTCCATTCAATTCCTTGGAATAACAAAACTTAGCCCAATCCCACTCCGGGAATGGCCGGGCAGTTCAATTCCAATCCTGTAATAGACCGATCTCACCAGATGATATGCGCATGCGCTAATTTCCGACAGCGGCATCGCCGACCTCTTATTTGGAGTAATCTTAGCGGTGCTGGTGCGGCTGCTTGCTGCGTGTTTCAGGCATATTGGCGTTTCGCACGAATCCGCGGCATATAAGACGATTGAACGCGGTGGAAAAACTGTGTACGGACCTCCAATGCATGTTATTTTATCTCAGGTTACACTGCATATCCTAGCGTTAAGAAAAAAAGCAGAGTCGACAATGCTTACATGTGGCGAGGGTGTCTCGGCGTGTAGATGCACTTGTGTCGCTTCGCTGATACATAATAATAAAAAAGTCACAGTTTCACCGCAACGGCGAAGCAATGAATGCGATAGCAATAAATTGGAATGTAACGCGAAGAACGGAAAGCAGCTCGAAATTGCCGAGCGCGTCGCTAGAGTCCTAATGGCGCACGAAAATAACGCACACAGGACGAGTGCGAACGATCATGCGTCAAAGCTCGACACTGGAAGCGCACTGCTCAAACATAAAGCAGGATGCACGAAACGAACGAACAGGTACACGCAGGACGAGCGCAAACTAACTGCCTCCAGTTGTTACTTATTTCTGTTTGAACAGCGCGCTCATTTCGCAAACGCGGCCGCTGCAGCGAGCGAAGCGACCTTCGTACGCTCTGTGGCTTCAGCGCGGACATCGCGGAGAAAGCACAAGACATACAACCCCCCGCTCCCCCTCCCCCCGCCAGCCGCCCCCTTCTATCCTCGAGATAAGCGCATGAAGGCGACCACGCCCTGTAGGTCGAAGAGCAACGGCGTTCGCAGGAACGGGGCGACGATCTTTAAAGCGCGCCACATCGCGCCATCTATGTGGTAACTAAGAAAGGCTGCTGATGTAAGTGGTGTATATAAATAGCTCGCCGTTAGCAGGCTGAAAGATGTGCTGTCGGTGGCCTAACCGTCTGACGCCGCGCGCTGAAAAGCAGGAGGTCACCCATTCGATTCCGCGCTTCGGAAAGATTTTCGGAATTATTTTTCTTTGTGGCATTGACATATATATATATATATATATATATATATATATATATATATATATATATATATATATATATAGACATATACATACACGGTGCATGACGGCGGCGACGGCGACGGCAAGAATCAGCCGAGACTGTCCATCTAATTTCTATCGCAATAAAACGAGAAATCACGTTCCTGTTGTCGTGAGAGCAAAAACCTTATTTAGTGAACGTGAGCACGCGAGCGATACAGTATGCGGATAATAACTTAACCTGCCCAAACTAGAACTCTTCGGGACTACGAAGACGGGATAAAATACAAACTGACGGGACGAAAAAAAAACGCCTTTCGCACTTCTTTTTTGTCGATGCAACACTTTCCATGTACACTGTGTTATCAACACAGGACTTAAATCACAGTGATGCGTTAAATGAGAACGAATATGAAAGAACAGCCGTGAAGCAGGTTAGAAGTGCGTCCGCGGGACAGCGACTGCCCGCATGCCGTTTGCAAAAGTTTAACGTCACGGAAACCTTGCGAGCGGCAAAATATTCTCTACTGCACAAGAGATGGATCAGTCAGTAGATGTTTTGGCGTCACACACAATTTGGCGGAGGAGAAGTAGTCCACTCCGGCCACCGGCGGCGGATTCAGCGGATGGCTGGGCACCGATATCGTCGCTAGGCCTACTGCTTCGAAACTGCAGTGTACAGTACGTTAAGAGCCACCCAAGCTCATAATAAGAAGGTAAGCTTTGGTACCGCTGTTGCCGCTTTACGTTGCGTTCGTGATAATATTGCACATTGAAAGGAATGGGGAAATCCCGGCGGCGTGGTTGGCTGCGATGCTGGCACGGCCGAGTTTTCACCATGCACTTCATGGAGCGAGCTGTACACGCACAGTATGCAGTTAGAAGCTTGGTGTGTGTCACAGGTCTCGTTCAAGCATTACACTTGAAAGTCGTCATCGCTCTTTGTGAGAGGTCGGTTGAGGCATCACTGTATTCTTAAGTGATCTCTGTTTTCCCGGTAAACACGTTGTATCCAATCTGCCGCCGCTCGCGACGATCGCCCAGGCAAAGGGATCGAGCACACGTTGCATGAAGTTTTGCTGTCGCTAATTGGCCCATCGGTCTGCAGAAAGCTAGTTATGACGCAATAGGGCACTGCTAAACTACCACGCCTTATACACACGGAGTTCACAAGCACGTTGGACAACACGTTGAAAGTGCGCGGTAGTTGCCACTCTGTCCGACTTCGTTGACTGCAGGTCACGCACATTCCTGTCGGAGCTTGACGCCCTTTAAGAACGCATACAATCCGAGTCCTTTTGCTTCAGGCTTCTGCTTGTAGCATCCCAGCACACAGCACGTGAACCCAACCATCGCGATTCATCCAAACACGGCCGCTAAAACTCGTCAATGCAGCTCACCGGTGCACTAGCTGAACGCAGCTGAACATACCGAGTACTCTATGTACCGGCATGCACTGCGGTAGTGCAACTCGCAGTGAGATAGGTCTATTTCAACGTACGAAACCATCTTGATAGTTTTATTGAGTTAAGAATGAACGCCCCGTAAAGCTGATGTCACCAGATGCATTCAGAAACTGCAAAAGTACGCGAAACACGTTACCAAGGTCGAGTGATAGTAGCATGGTGACATATGATATCTCGTGCAGTACAACGACCTTACTGATTACCATATACAGGCAATTCTCCCACTGCCTATAGTATTTGCATGGTCAGCATGTTTGAGCGAATGGCGATGTTTCATATTGTTTAAGCTTAAATGTGTTAATGCTAAAATTGCGACATATCGCATTTTTATGCTAGCAAAAGTAGTGTTCAAGAAGACTAAGCAGTTTTGTCACGCTTCTGGAGCGGTCGTGAATATGGAGAAAACTAACATTTGGTTATAGGGAACAAAACCCTGTAGATCTGCTGGGATTAGTTGGAACAGTGCACCGTTCGGGCACCTTCTGCCTTTGCATCGAATACGGAACACGGGGCCGCACTGCTCGTCAGCACTCACGCTTGTGAAGCGCGCCTCGCAAGCACGGATGGGGTGAGGAGAACTTTTGTGTTCGCCTGTGCGAAGGTGTGCAATCTCTTACTTCTCGCAAATGTTATTTACGTGTGTCAGGTACTTAACTGCTCGTGAGATAAAGATCAGGCTGTGCATAGAGCATTCGCGCCTTTCGTGTGGGGGTGTCAATGGAACCAACGCGCAGGGATAATTTGTTTCTCCTTTAGTATCTGCTGGAATAATGCATTTGTTTTTACATTACTTATGCCTCTGTTTGTAGTAGGCGCGTTGCTTATAATGTACCGTGCTTATAATCAGCCAAGCCATTTTAAAAATACTGCTTCATTGTTAAATTCGAGTCTGTGACTTACTAATGCTTGAAGTTTTAAAAACAGCGCGTAGGCGAAAATGTGCTATATTTTCGAAAAAAAGACGTAATTCCGTTCCTATTCAATTCCTTGCAAAAGGTGCCTAATTCCATTTTCATTCCATTCCTCCAAGCATTGCCCCCATTCTATTACCATTCTATTCCGGGGTCGGGAAAATGTGAAATGATTCCAGAGTCATTCCAATTCCGGAGTGGCAACTCCACAACACTGGTCGATGACACTGCGCCTCGAAGCGCCCCTAGCGGCGCAGTTACAGAACATCGATGTCAAGTGAGGCGCCACCTGGCATTGTCCTAATGATACCGAAACTAGACCGCCAAGGACACAACACAACAATTATCTTGTTTTTATATGTGTTTAGTGGGGTTTCATAACGTCCGAGCCAACGCTCAGCTTCCTGTTGGCAGGGGGCGAATTCCGCCTTGCTCCTTAGAAAACATAATGTCGCTAGTTGTTAGCACCTAAGAATGCATAATTAGGGGGCAGGGCCCATTGAACTTCAATAAAACTTTGCCAGCACTTTAATAACTCCAGAGGCACCGGCATTCTTCCACCTTAGGTGTGCGCCATTATTTGTAGAAAACAAAACGATCTACCAGGTATTACTTGTTTAGAGTCATTATCATCATTAGATACGGCGGCCTAGAGATTTGCGCTGAAGAGGAAGACGACGTACTGTGCTGCGAGCTGGTGCCGTTGGATGCCATGGACCTCCAGATCATACTCGCTAATGATGAACCATCCTTCATACCTGCCGTGATCAACGTACTGCTAGTGGAACGTTCGCTGTTGAAGGTCATCCGACAATGGTTGGAACAGAACGGGAGTAACCTCCAAAAGACCTCTTCACTGACGGCCACCTGGAAGTTGGCATGCTTGCCAGAGACCCACCAACGACTGCAAAACTCCCGTGAAGCGGACGAACTTCTGCACGCATTGAGACACAGCGTACCCTATTATTTCGCCTCAACGGCTGCTACACAACTCCCACGGGACGCTGCCGACTGCTTGCTTGCTGTTGTCATAATGGCGCACCGCGCTCTAGGTTGCACCCAGCCTTCTTCATCCGTCTCTTCCGCTACAGCGCACACCTTACAACAATTTTCTACTAGCGAAACCACGATCAGCGTCAAGATGGAGCGGACTGCTGAAAGGGAGTGGCAGCGCATTGTCGCAGCGAATGATTCACCGATAATTCGGTACGTCGGAGCTTTCAGTAGTTTCTGCGCCCTGTGCCGCTTATGCGGCCACACAATGACGAAGTGCACATGGCTTTTCATGTTTGAAGTCACCATACCCCAGCAGCGCAGCGGGGACACCACAGTATTGAGCATCCGCTCACTCTTTGAAGAGGAGTTCTTCGGAGACAAACGTACGCTTCACCTACCACGGAATATAGGTACGTGAATGGCTGCAAGTATGCAGTTGATGTAATCAAAAGTATCATCTCCAACAAAGAGTATTTTCTGCTCAAGTTGAAGCGGTACCCGTCACTGCTATCGACAAAGATCCTCGCTCGTGTGGACTTCTCGCCCGAATTGTGGGTCAAAGGCCAGGAGTACCGACTGATGGCCGTGATTTCACACAATGGAGTGACAATAGCGAGTGGGAGACATACATCCTACCATCGTCTACACGTCGAGAGCGAAGAGTGGATGGAAATCAGTGGAAACCAACTGCGTGACGGCATTCATTCTGCCGAGCTCTTTTCGAGCGAAGTACTGCGCTTGCACGGCTACTGTGCCCTCTACAAGAAGTCCAAGTGAAGACAGTTCCTTGTCTTGCAACGATGTCACGGGGGTTTGCTCTGCAAATGCCGGGCCGTCGCCTGACTATGGAGACACGCGCTTAGCGAGCGCGCATGAGTGTAGACATGTTGGACGTTTTGCCGCGTTCAGTGACTGCGCCGTGTTTACATTTTGGTCGTTTGGCGTAGTGCGCGTGTTTCGATCATTTCTTTTGTGCTTATGCTGCGGGAGAATTGTTCAGCCGTTGTACGGCATACTGTGACGTACTTGTAGTACCAATGCGGGCTGATCGTTTGTTTTGTGCTTATGTAGCAGGCAAGTCGTTCAGAATATTTTCCGGGATACTTTCACAAACTTGTAGTGCCAACATGATATGATCGTCATGATATGATAGTCAAAATTGGCGCTTATATAAACGCTATTCAGCCTCAAGTTTCGCTCCCGGGTGCTGTTTGAGACCGTTATTCATGTTACTGCGTAATATTGACTGTTGGGAACTATGGGGTTCAACCTAGTCCTCTAGGTCAACCAACCAACAACCGCTAGCAGCAGTGAAGCGCGACACGCCGGCAAGCATTCGCAGCCGCGCTGACAAGGCCCGAGCGGTTGGCGAATGCGAAACCGCGGAGATCCGTCAGCGGAAAGGAGAGTGAAGAGCAAAGAAAAAAACATGGCTGATCCCTGTGTCATAGGAATCGGTATAACACGAAAGTGAAACGCGTCTTCACAGACGCAGTTGAGCGTTTGTTGTGCCTTCTTTCGCCCCAATCACGAGGGAATGAATGCTACAGCATAAAATTGTAATGTTACGCGAAGAACGGCAAGCCTCTCGAAACTTGCAATGCGCTGTTCAAACAGAACGGACGCGCGGAACGAACATACACAGGATAAGCGCGAATTGTCACAGTTGTAACTTGTTTCTGTGTGACCTGCGCGCCCCTTTCACAAAAGCGGCCGCTGCAGTGAGCGAGGTGACCTTCGTGCTCTCAACGCAAACTTGCAGGCAGAGCGTAAGACGTACAAACCACCGAGATCACGAGATAACCGCCAGCGCGAGAGACCACGCCCTGTCGAGGCGCGCGCTAATCCGCGTGGGGGACGACTTCTAAAGCGCGCTCTTCGAGCCCTTCGCGCCATCTCGCTAGTGATAACGAAAACACGCTGTACCGCCGATCTCTGAATACCGCCACCGGCAAATGGTGTAGATATATAGCTCGCCGTCAGCATAGCAGAGAACATGCCTTCTGTGGCGGAGTCGTTTCGCGCTGCGCGCTGGCGATCAAGAGGTCGTAAGTTCGACTCCCGCTGGCAGAACTTTTTCTTATACTTTTTTCTTTGCCATATGTTATTATTTATATTTTACAACGTCATGTCCGTGACGGAAATGTGTCAGTGGAGCCGTGGTGGACACCGGCATGCACAATTTTGTGTTAAAAGAAAGAAAAATATTATGTGCACGCAGCTTTTGTTTCGTTTGTAACTGACTTTATAATGTGTTCACTGCAGTAGCGTAGCCAGATATCTCTTTGAGGGGGGGGGGGACAACCATATACTTTACACATGTTCGTGCATGCGTTTGTATGTGTGCGTGTATATTACGCACACGCAAAACTGAAAAGTTTCGAGTTAAGGGGGAAGTATGCCCCCCCCCCTCCTGGCTACGCCAGTGGTTCACTGCCAAGGGAGAAATAGGCTCTACGCAATTCGACCCGGCCAATAGGAGGACTGCCTCTCTTCTGGTCTTTTAGCAATCTGGTTGTCTGCTCCTGCTTTGTACTTCTCAGTCATGCCGGAAAGACACTCAAGACTGTGTTGATTCGACAGTGGATCCACTTGACTCACTCTGCAGAACACGGGAGTGCGAACCGTGCGGGACAAAGCACGCTATGTTCAAATGTTAGCGCCTTTGTGCCATCCTAAGCAATAACATTTTTGTTTTCCTGTCGTAGATAGAGGTCGCGAATGTCTACGTTTGAAATTATTTGCATTTATGTGAAAATTTATTCTGCCTATAGTTACGATTTTGGATGCCTAAAACGTTGTTTTGCCTGCCTTTTTTGGCGCCTAAAACGAGCTTTTTAGTGCCTAAAAATCCGGCCTCTAGAAATAACTCTATCACAACATTTATATTGTCACGGGGTCGTGACGTCGACGAAGACCGTAGGCGACGTGTCCAAGGTGGAACTCATTATTTGGCCGAACTTGTGGCCGGGAAACGGAAAGTTATATTACAACAATACACATGGTATGCACTGACAGCGGCAAACAGAGCGTCGGCTGTCGATCAATTGACAAGCGGTCAAGTGTGTCGGCTTTTACACAGGCGCTATCGAAATTTCCAGCGATATCGCTGGTGGCGACGTTAACTCTCGACAAAGCTGCAACATTCGCGTGCGGAGCGCAATCTTAACGGAACGTTCTAAAACAATCGTGAAGCTTCTTACACATCGCGGCGCGGCCAGCGCAGCGCGTTTCCCACAGTCATTGAGGGGGAAGCTTCAACTCATGGAAAATAAGACGCGCGGCAATGCCCCCCTCTGAAAAAGCATCGTCCCGATTCTTAAAAACTGAACACGAATACATGGAACACTAAAGAAAACTAATAAAGGAAGCAAACATTAGAGTCCTCAGGTGCGTTAACGGGCATAGTTCGGTTTAAGGCGCACCACATGCACGACCTCGGGTCGAGCTTGGTGCATCTGAGAGTTCGTCATGCCGTCGGGGACAACCTCGTAGTCGAGTGCGCCGAGACGTCGAAGTACCCTATACGGTCCGAAGTATCGTCAAATAAGCTTCTCGCTCAGTCCGCGTCGTTGTTCTGGCCAGCCCCTGGGAAGAGAAGAACGAAGTTAATCGGTGTGCGCGCGCTTTTGGGTGTCGGCCTTTTTCTGGAGTAAACGTCCCTGTTTTGTTTCTTCACCCTGTGTGTTATACCATCTATCAGTTAGCCTGGTGACATTTTCTGGTGGAGGAGCTGGGTATGGTAGATGATACTGTCTCCAGAGCGTACCTCAGACGCAAGCCCGCCGAGAAGTTCGACCGAGCTTACCCTGTGCACGTACGTACCAGTCGTCGTCTCCAGGGCCTCCAGCCACAGCACGGTTTGCTACCTCAACGCACGAGAAATATGAATCAAACACCTCTTAACGCTACCGTGCAAGCACCAGCGCAGCTTGTCGTCAACCAAACCAGGACGCCGAAGACATTTCACGGAGCTGCTTTTGAAGATGCCGACGACTGGCTTGAACACTTCGACCGGGTTGCCATCATCAACGACTGGACCCAAGAGCGTAAGCTACGCTATGTGTATTGCGTTCTCGAAGATTCCGCAAAAACATGGTTTGAGAACCACGAGGCAGCGCTAATGTCGTGGGATGAGTTTCGTCGGCAGTTCCTCAGCGCCTTTGCCAGAGCAGACAGGAAGGAGAGAGCTGAGTGTGCGATGGAGGCCAGAGTTCAAGGCCCAAACGAAAGGGTGACAACATACATAGAGGACATGGATCGGCTTTTCAGGCGTGCGGACCCCTCTATGACTGAAGCAAAGAAAGTTCCTCACCTAATGCGGGGTGTCAAAGAAGAAATTTTTGCCGGCCTCATTCGAAACCCGCCTGCGACACTTGCGGAGTTCCACGATGAAGCCACTGCTATCGAGAGGGCCCTTCAACAGCGCGCCAGACAGTATAACCGCGATGTCGTACAATCAAGCGAGGTCACTTCGGTCACTCTCGGCAATGACATCAACGCCTTGCGAGAGCTCATCAGGACTGTCATCAAGGAGGAGCTACAAAAGATGCAGATGACTGCTCCAACCGTAGGGCAGCTCTCCGTTGCGGAGATGGTTCGCGCCGAGGTACGTCACGCTGTCCACGCTCCCCAACGCTACGAGGTGCCACAACAACGGCAGTGCGTCGAGATGAGCTACGCGGAAGCAGTGCGACGTCCTCCACAGTGCAGTACTCCCGGCGTGGTGCACCCCGTCCAGCAAATGGAAGTCGGCTTCAGTGCTCGCAACCCGCCGTTCATCGCCGAAGCAAGATCAAGGAAGAGCGATGTCTGGCGCACACCGGACCACCGTCCCCTTTGTTTTCATTGTGGCGAAGTCGGGCACATCTACAGAACGTGCCCTTACCGCCGTGTGGGTCTCCGTGGATTCTCGCCGAATGCCCCTCGTCCGTGACCTGGTGAGCGACCACTGGAAATCGAGAACTTCATCTCCAATCGTCGCAATGTCGAGAATCGATGGCATGAACCCCGTTCATCGTCTCCTGCTCGTTATAGGTCCCCAAGCCCAGCCTTTTCACGCGGCGCTTCGAGACGCCGCTCGCCCAGTCCTGCAGGTCGGGAAAACTGAGTTCAGCGACCTCCGGAGGTGAGGCCGCTGACGCTGACTGCACAGAAGATCCTCCATTACGACGACATCGCCGACAGAAAAGAGACACACAGATGCAGCCAGATTCGGTACCAAAAGTAGTAACCTCCAACATTACTGTAACCGTGGACGACGAAGAAGTAACGGCGCTAATCGATACTGGGGCAGATACTTCAGTTATGAGCATGGAGCTTGCCTGCAAGCTGAAGAAGTTTTCTACCCAGTGGACTGGGTCACAGATTCGGACGGCAGGAGGCCATCTTCTAACTCCGGCTGGAAGATGCACAGCACGAGTAAGCATTCGTGGGTTTACGTATCTAGGAGATTTTATTATACTGCCGAATTGCTCAAGGGACCTAATTCTCGGGATGGACTTCCTGCAGGCTAACGGAGCCGTGATTAACTTGCAAGAGTCGCAGGTAACGTTTTCCACGGCGTTCGCCTTAGCGGGTAGCACTGACGGCAGTTATGTGAATGCCTTGAGGGTTGTCGACGACAACGTCACGTTACCGCCGAAGAGTAGCGTATTGACCCTGGTAACCTGCGACGTATTCGACGATTTTGACAACTATGAAGGCATTGCCGAGGCAAATATTCCCCTGTTGCTCAAACGGAACATCTGCATAGCCCGAGGCCTTGTTCGGCTACAGAATAAATGCTCTCGAGTTCTGCTGACCAGCTTCAGTAATGAATTTCAGCACGTCCCTCAAGGCACCGCTGTCGCCTTTCTCAGCGATATCGCCGACTTCTCTGACCTTGGAACGTTAGAGTTGACTTCATCGGATGCAACAATTCGTGCTAACCTAGGCAACCGCATTCACGTTAATGCTGGCTTGTCAGATGCGCAAAAGGAGACCCTGCTAAGCCTTGTGGCAGAATTCTACGGTTGCTTCTCCACAGCATCGAAAGTTCAACGCACTTCCGTGACCAAACACCGTATTGTTACGGAGGAGTCGGCGCGGCCTCTTCGCCAGCATCCATACCGCGTGTCCCCAAAGGAGAGGGAGGCGATTAAGCGTCAAGTGCAGGAAATGTTGAATGATGACGTCATTCAACCGTCGACAAGTCCGTGGGCGTCGCCTGTGGTACTAGTAAAGAAAAAAGACAACACACTTCGCTTCTGCGTTGACTACCGCCGACTTAACGGAGTCACCAAACGCGATGTTTATCCCCTGCCGCGGATTGATGATGCCTTAGACCGTCTACGCCACGCTCAGTTCTTTACATCATTAGACCTCAAGTCAGGGTACTGGCAAATTGAGGTTGACGAGGGCGACCGTGAGAAAACCGCGTTCGTGACTCCCGACGGGCTGTACGAATTTAAAGTACTGCCTTTCTGTCTCTGTTCTGCTCCCGCCACATTTCAAAGAATGATGGACACTGTACTCACTGGTCTAAAGTGGCAGACGTGTCTTGTATACCTGGACGACGTCGTTGTGTTCTCAAGCACGTTCGACGAACATCTCACACGGCTAAAAAGCGTACTCACAGCAATACGCAAGGCAAACCTTACTATCAAGCCCGAAAAGTGCTACTTCGGCTACCAGGAACTCAAGTTTCTAGGCCACGTAGTCCTGACGGTGTTCGACCAGACCCAGACAAGCTGACTGCTGTTGCCGAGTTTCCTCGTCCTGAAGACAAGAAGGCTGTTCAGCGGTTCCTTGGCCTCTGCGCCTACTACCGTCGTTTCGTTGAAGGATTCTGCAAAATTGCGGAACCTCTTACGAGACTAACGCGACAAGATGTACCCTTCGTGTGGACGGAAGAGCAACAACAGGCCTTCGTACAGCTACGCAAGCGACTTCAAACAGCTCCAGTGCTGGCACATTTTGACGACACTGCGGAAACTGAGATTCACACGGACGCCAGCAACGTAGGACTCGGAGCCATTCTAGTTCAATGGCAGGACGGCACAGAACGTGTGATCGCTTACGCGAGCCGCAGTCTCACAAAAGCAGAGGCTAACTACTCCACCACCGAAAAAGAGTGCTTAGCAGTCGTTTGGGCCATCAGCAAGTTTCGACCGTATCTGTACGGTCGGCCATTTCGAGCGGTCAGTGATCACCATTCGCTTTGTTGGCTTGCCAATCTCCGAGATCCATCAGGACGTCTCGATCGTTGGAGCCTTCGTCTTCAAGAGTACGACATAACTGTTGTCTACCGCTCCGGACATAAGCATACCGATGCTGACTGCCTATCGCGTGCCCCTATTCCCTTGACATCATCTGACATGGAAGAAGGTCTGCCGTTTCTTGGCTTCGTCGACGTGGTGCGGATGGCTGAGCATCAACGTGAGGACACTGAGCTGCTCCCTATCATCCGCTATCTTCAGGGAGCTGACGTTGTCGTCCCACGCCCGCTCTCACGAGCACTGGCCTCTTATTGCTTGCGAAACAATGTTCTCTACAAGAGAAATTTCGAGAACAGCCAGGAAACTTTTCTGCTCGTCGTTCCGACGGCACTACGTGGGGAAGTTTTGCAGGCTTGCCACGACGACCCGTCTTCCGGTCTCTTGGGCTTTGCGAGGACCAAAAATACTTCTGGCCACAGCTATATTCGTCAGTTCAGCGCTATGTCAGGACCTGTCGTGACTGTCAGCGGCGGAAAGTTCCACCCGTCAAGCCTGCTGGCTTCCTCCAGCCTTTGGATCCGCCTCCAGCGCCGCTCCAAGAAGTGGGAATGGATATACTCGGTCGTCGCAACCGACTATCTAACTCGCTATGCGGAGACAAAAGCTGTGCCCAGGGCAACTGCTGTCGAAGTCGCCAGCTTCTTCGTCCACGACATCGTGTTGCGTCATGGTGCACCTGCTGTTCTGATCACTGATCACGGTGCAGCGCTTACTGCGGAGTTATTACAACAGGTCGCAATGCTAACGCACACCAACCATCGGAAGACCACAGCCTACCATCCCCAAACCAGCGGTTTGACTGAGCGGTTAAACAGAACACTGGCCGACATGCTGTCTATGTACGTGGATGTGGAGCATAAAACGTGGGATGAAATTTTGCCGTATGTGACGTTTGCTTATAATACAGCTGTACAAGAGACCACCGAGCTTACACCATTCGAGCTTGTTTACGGACGTCGCGTCACAACACCGTTAGACGCTATGCTCCCAGTAGAAGACGACACCAGCAGAAATGACAGCGTTGACGACTTCATTCAGAAAGCCGGGGAAGCCCGCCAGATTGCTCGGAACCGCATTCGCACGCAGCAGGACAACGACGCTCGCCGCTACAACATGGGCCGACGGAACGTTCATTACCAACCGGGTGACTACGTGTGGGTGTGGACACCTATCCGACATCGTGGGCTCTCGGAGAAATTGTTACGACGCTATTTTGGCCCTTACGAAGTTGTGCGCTGCCTCAGTGATGTCAATTACGAGGTGGTACCCCAAAGCTCTGACCCGAGTTTGAGCCGACGACGTGCACGCGCTGAGGTTGTCCACGTCGTACGGATGAAGCCGTACCACTCCCGCGAGTGATAACCGACACTTCGCAACCCCTTCGAATATTGCACTATGTTACCTTGTTTTTTTTCCTTCACGGAACCACCTTCAAGAGTAGAAGAACTATGCTGCTGCAGCCTGACGCGACGCGCCCCCTCCTCGACCATGTCAAGACGCCGCGCCGCCAGGCACCACCGCCGCTGGCACCGACGACATACCACCCGCCAGCCGGCCAGCGATATACGCCAAGGAAGACTGACGTTTGGCGCGCTCGATGCGGTGACATTCGCGACCTGTCACCGATGCGGTGACATTCGCGACCTCTATCGCCGTGCCCGCAGCCAGGCGAACGGCCTTGCCACATCGACGACTACCTCACCGGAACACACTGGCAAGAACGACGACCTTCTCACTCGCCGTCGCCCGGCCGCTACATGTCACCGCATCGCCGGCAGTACACTGGCTCCAGCCGGGGCCGGTCGCCTAGCCCGTATCGGGAAACTAAGGGCAGCAACCGATGGAGGTGCGCTTGTTGTACGACGAAATGCCGAAGATCTACGAGACCTGCAGAACACGACGCGAACCAGACAGACTCTTGACGACGAAACCTCGCGCACAGAAGATCTGACGACCCGACATGGAAGCAGCGGAACAAACCGACGCAGCCATGATCCGACGCCACGACCTAACCGCAACGCAAGACGACGAACTAGTGACCTCGACGTTCTGATCGACGGCCACAACGTCACCGCTCTCGTGGATACTGGAGCCGACTATTCCGTCATCAGTGGGCCGTTCTCAGCAAAGTTGAAGAAAGTTAGGACTACTTGGGAAGGCCCCGAGATACGGACCGCTGGAGGCCATCTGATAACGTCGATTGGTGTCTGCTCAGCGAGAGTCACCATCAATATCCGGACTTATCCTGCGAGCTATGTAATCCCACAAAACTACTCCAGGGATGTGATACTTGGAATGGACTTCCTAAGTGACCACGGCGCCGTCATCGACCTGAGGTCTGAGTCGACAACACTAACCTCAGACAAAGCGCTCCCGCCCCACGCGACGCCAGGGAATTATGCATTGAACGTGATAGAAGAGCAGGTGACCGTTCCGCCGCGCTCCAGCGTCATTATTGCCGTCGGCACCAAAAAACATGCGAACCTTGAAGGCGTCATCGAGGGCGATCAGAACCTACTCCTGAACCGTCATATTTGCGTCGCACGAGGTATAGCCGAGCTGCGTGACGGTAAAGCAAATGTAGTACTGACAAACTTCAGCCACGAATATAGGCACCTCAACATTGGTACGACGGTCGCCTACATCGACGAATGTGTAGGCGCCAGCGATGCTTTGGCCCTCTTTGATGCTGCCGAACCTGCTTCGACGAATTGAAGTCCCGAACCGCATTTTGGCGTCAACCCGAGCCTTCCGGAAGTCCAGAAAGACCAGCTCAAAACCCTGCTCCTGCAATACAAGGAGTGTTTCTCGTTGTCATCGCGGGTCCGACAAACGCCCCTTGCTAAGCACCGCATTGTACCACAAGAAAATTCTCGACCCCTCCGTCAGAGTCCCTACCGAGTTTTGACGCGGGAACGGAAGGCCGTCAAGAAACCGGTCGACGAAACGCTACGCGACGACATCGTCCAGACGCCCGAGTCCGTGGCCGTCACCTGTGGTGTTAGTGAAGGAGTACGGGACACTGCACTTCTGCGTTGATTATCGGCACCTCAACAAAATCACGAAAGAGGACGTGTACCCCCTCCCACGAATAGACGACACCCTGCATCGACTTCACAACACGACGTACTTTTCGTCGATGGACCTCAAGACCGGCTATTGGCAGATCAAAGTAGACGAAAGAGACCGAGAAAAGACAGCTTTATACCACCCGACGGCCTCGTTGAATTCAAGGTCATGCCTTTCGGTCTTTGCTCGGCACCTGCGACGTTCCAGCGCGTCATGGACACCGTGCTGGCCGGATTGAAGTGGCAGACGTGGCTTGTATATTTGGACGACGTCGTCGTGTTTTCTTCGACTTTCGACAAACATCTACGGCGGCTTGAGGCAGTACTTCAAGCAATCAAGACCTCTGGACTGACCCTGAAGCCAGAAAAGTGGCGATTCGCGTACGACGAGCTCTTGTTTCTGGGTCATATGATCAGCAAGTCTGGAGTGCGCGTCGACCCGCGCAACAGAGCTGCCATCGCCTACTTCGCGCCACCCACCGACAAGAAGGCCGTGCGCCGATTTCTTGGCTTATGCGCCTATTACAGACGCTTCGTCAAAAACTTTTCACGGATCGCCGAACCCCTGGCCCTTCTCACGAAGACTAACGTAGAATTTAGGTGGGAAACGGCGCAAGTGCAAGCATTTCAAGAACCTAAACGATGCCTGCAGACGCCACCCATACTTGCACATTTCGACGATTGCGCCGATACGGAAATACACACCGACGCAAGCAGTGCAGGACTCGGTGCCGTCCTTGTGCAAGAGACTGACGAGCTTGAAAGTGTTATCAGTTATGCTAGCTGGTCACTATCCAAGACAGAAGCCAACTATTCCGCAACAGAAAAGGAATGCCTTGCCATCATCTGGGCCCTACGTCAAAGTTTCGCCCCTACCTCTATGGCAGACCATTCAAAGTTGTCAGTGATCATCGCGCCTTATGTTGGCTAGATAACTTGAAGAACCCTTCAGGTCGTCTCGCACGATGGAGTCTGAGGCTTCAAGAATTCGACAGTACAGTCGTGTACAAGTCCGGACGAAAACACTCTGACGCCGACTGCCTGTCTCGTGCCCCCATCGACGCACCGTCGCAATACGACGACGATGACTGCTTCCTCGGAACTATAAGGGCCGACGACTTCGCCGAAAAGCAAGGAGTCGACGCGGAATTGGGGGGCCTTATGGAGTACCTCGAGCGCAAGACCGCCGTTGTTCCGAAGGTATTCAAGCGAGGACTGCCGTCGTTTTTCTTACGGAACGGCGTTCTCCTGAAGAACTTCTCGCCACTTCGAACCGACAACGTTCTTGTCGTGCCCTCATCATCGTGACCAGAAGTCGTCCAGGCCCTACACGACGACCCGACGGCTGGACACCTCAGTGTTTCGCGGACGCTCATCAGAATACAGGAAAAGTACTACTGGCCACGCCTTGCTGCCGACGTCGCCCACTACGTTAAGACTTGCCGAGATTGCCAGCGACGAAAGACACCGCCGACTAGGCCAGCGGGACTTCTGTAGCCAATCAAACCACCTCACCGGCTGTTCCAGCAAATCGGGATGGACCTACTGGGGCCGTTCCCGACGTCGACTTCCGGCAACAAGTGGATCGTCGTAGCAACTGACTAGCTCACCCGCTACGCCGAGACAAAGGACTTGCCTAAAGGCAGTGCCGCCGAGGTAGCCGAGTTCTTCGTGGAGAACATCGCCATGCGTCATGGCGCCCCAGAGGTCCTCATCACAAACAGAGGTACTGCCTTTACTGCGGACCTAACTCAGGCGATCTTCAAGTACAACGAGACGAGCCACCACCGCACCACCGCCTACCACCCGCAGACCAAGGCCTCACCGAGCGTCTGAATAAGACCATCGCCGACATGCTGGCCGTGTACGTCGACGTTGAGCACAAGACGTGCGACGCCGTCCTTCCGTACGTGAGCTTCGCTTACAACACGGCGTCCAAGAAACGACACAGATGACGCCGTACAAGTTGGTTTACGGAAGGAGCCCAGCGACGACGCTCGACGCCATGCTACCTAACGTCACCGACGGAGAAAATCTCGACGCCGAAGCTTACTTACAACGTGCCGAGGAAGCTGGACAGCTCGCCTGCCTGCGCATCAAGACCCAGAAGCACACCGACAGTCGTCGCTACAATCTTCGACGACGCTTCGTGGAGTACCAGCCCGGCGACCGTGTCTGGGTCTGGACGCCAATATTGTCACCAGGCTAACTGATAGATGGTATAACACACACGGTGAAGAAATAAAACAGGGACGTTTACTCCAGAAAAAGGCCGACACCCAAAAGCGCGCGCACACCGATTAACTTCGTTCTTCTCTTCCCAGGGGCTGGCCAGAACAGTTGCCAGCCTACCTCGCCTCAATTCCCCCCTCTCAAGAGCGACCGTCCCGGTCGAGGGGTTCGGGTGCAAGAGCACTACGGAGAAAGGTGGTTCCGTGAAGGAAAAAAAACAACAAGGTAACATAGTGCAATATTCGAAGGGGTTGCGAAGTGTCGGTTATCACTCGCGGGAGTGGTACGGCTTCATCCGTACGACGTGGACAACCTCAGCGCGTGCACGTCGTCGGCTAAAACTCGGGTCAGAGCTTTGGGGTACCACCTCGTAATTGACATCACTGAGGCAGCGCACAACTTCGTAAGGGCCAAAATAGCGTCGTAACAATTTCTCCGAGAGCCCACGATGTCGGATAGGTGTCCACACCCACACGTAGTCACCCGGTTGGTAATGAACGTTCCGTCGGCCCATGTTGTAGCGGCGAGCGTCGTTGTCCTGCTGCGTGCGAATGCGGTTCCGAGCAAGCTGGCGGGCTTCCTCGGCTTTCTGAATGAAGTCGTCAACGCTGTCATTTCTGCTGGTGTCGTCTTCTACTGGGAGCATAGCGTCTAACGGTGTTGTGACGCGACGTCCGTAAACAAGCTCGAATGGTGTAAGCTCGGTGGTCTCTTGTACAGCTGTATTATAAGCAAACGTCACATACGGCAAAATTTCATCCCACGTTTTATGCTCCACATCCACGTACATAGACAGCATGTCGGCCAGTGTTCTGTTTAACCGCTCAGTCAAACCGTTGGTTTGGGGATGGTAGGCTGTGGTCTTCCGATGGTTGGTGTGCGTTAGCATTGCGACCTGTTGTAATAACTCCGCAGTAAGCACTGCACCGCGATCAGTGATCAGAACAGCAGGTGCACCATGACGCAACACGATGTCGTGGACGAAGAAGCTGGCGACTTCGACAGCAGTTGCCCTGGGCACAGCTTTTGTCTCCGCATAGCGAGTTAGATAGTCGGTTGCGACGATTATCCATTTGTTTGAGTATACCCATTCCCACTTCTTGGAGCGGCGCTGGAGGCGGATCCAAAGGCTGGAGGAAGCCAGCAGGCTTGACGGGTGGAACTTTCCGCCGCTGACAGTCACGACAGGTCCTGACATAGCGCTGAACTGACGAATATAGCTGTGGCCAGAAGTATTTTTGGCGTATGCGCGCTAACGTCCTCGCAAAGCCCAAGTGACCGGAAGACGGGTCGTCGTGGCAAGCCTGCAAAACTTCCCCACGTAGTGCCGTCGGAACGACGAGCAGAAAAGTTTCCTGGCTGTTCTCGAAATTTCTCTTGTAGAGAACATTGTTTCGCAAGCAATAAGAGGCCAGTGCTCGTGAGAGCGGGCGTGGGACGACAACGTCAGCTCCCTGAAGATAGCGGATGATAGGGAGCAGCTCAGTGTCCTCACGTTGATGCTCAGCCATCCGCACCACGTCGACGAAGCCAAGAAACGGCAGACCTTCTTCCATGTCAGATGATGTCAAGGGAATAGGGGCACGCGATAGGCAGTCAGCATCGGTATGCTTATGTCCGGAGCGGTAGACAACAGTTATGTCTTACTCTTGAAGACGAAGGCTCCAACGATCGAGACGTCCTGATGGATCTCGGAGATTGGCAAGCCAACAAAGCGAATGGTGATCACTGACCGCTCGAAATGGCGACCGTACAGATACAGGGTCGAAACTTGCTGATGGCCCAACGACTGCTAAGCACTCTTTTCGGTGGTGGAGTAGTTAGCCTCTGCTTTTGTGAGACTGCGGCTCGCGTAAGCGATCACACGTTCTGTGCCGTCCTGCCATTGAACTAGAATGGCTCCGAGTCCTACGTTGCTGGCGTCCGTGTGAATCTCAGTTTCCGCAGTGTCGTCAAAATGTGCCAGCACTGGAGCTGTTTGAAGTCGCTTGCGTAGCTGTACGAAGGCCTGTTGTTGCTCTTCCGTCCACACGAAGGGTACATCTTGTCGCGTTAGTCTCGTAAGAGGTTCCGTAATTTTGGAGAATCCTTCAACGAAACGACGGTAGTAGGCGCGGAGGCCAAGGAACCGCTGAACAGCCTTCTTGTCTTCAGGACGAGGAAACTCGGCAACAGCAGTCAGCTTGTCTGGGTCTGGTCGAACACCGTCAGGACTCACCACGTGGCCTAGAAACTTGAGTTCCTGGTAGCCGAAGTAGCACTTTTCGGGCTTGATAGCAAGGATTGCCTTGCGTATTGCTGTGAGTACGCTTTTTAGCCGTGTGAGATGTTCGTCGAACGTGCTTGAGAACACAACGACGTCGTCCAGGTATACAAGACACGTCTGCCACTTTAGACCAGCGAGTACAGTGTCCATCATTCTTTGAAATGTGGCGGGAGCGGAACAGAGACCGAAAGGCAGTACTTTAAGTTCGTACAGCCCGTCGGGAGTCACGAACGCGGTTTTCTCACGGTCGCCCTCATCAACCTCAATTTGCCAGTACCCTGACTTGAGGTCTAATGATGTAAAGAACTGAGCGTGGCGTAGACGGTCTAAGGCGTCATCAATCCGCGGCAGGGGATAAACATCGCGTTTGGTGACTCTGTTAAGTCGGCGGTAGTCAACGCAGAAGGGAAGTGTGTTGTCTTTTTTCTTTACTAGTACCACAGGCGACGCCCACGGACTTGTCGACGGTTGAATGACGTCATCATTCAACATTTCCTGCACTTGACGCTTAATCGCCTCCCTCTCCTTTGGGGACACGCGGTATGGATGCTGGCGAAGAGGCCGCGCCGACTCCTCCGTAACAATACGGTGTTTGGTCGCGGAAGTGCGTTGAACTTTCGATGCTATGGAGAAGCAACCGTAGAATTCTGCCACAAGGCTTAGCAGGGTCTCCTTTTGCGCATCTGACAAGCCAGCATTAACGTGAATGCGGTTGCCTAGGTTAGCACGAATTGTTGCATCCGATGAAGTCAACTCTAACGTTCCAAGGTCAGAGAAGTCGGCGATATCGCTGAGAAAGGCGACAGCGGTGCCTTGAGGGACGTGCTGAATTCATTACTGAAGCTGGTCAGCAGAACTCGAGAGCATTTATTCTGTAGCCGAACAAGGCCTCGGGCTATGCAGATGTTCCGTTTGAGCAACAGGGGAATATTTGCCTCGGCAATGCCTTCATAGTTGTCAAAATCGTCGAATACGTCGCAGGTTACCAGGGTCAATACGCTACTCTTCGGCGGTAACGTGACGTTGTCGTCGACAACCCTCAAGGCATTCACATAACTGCCGTCAGTGCTACCCGCTAAGGCGCACGCCGTGGAAAACGTTACCTGCGACTCTTGCAAGTTAATCACGGCTCCGTTAGCCTGCAGGAAGTCCATCCCGAGAATTAGGTCCCTTGAGCAATTCGGCAGTATAATAAAATCTCCTAGATAGGTAAACCCACGAATGCTTACTCGTGCTGTGCATCTTCCAGCCGGAGTTAGAAGATGGCCTCCTGCCGTCCGAATCTGTGACCCAGTCCACTGGGTAGAAACCTTGTTCAGCTTGCAGGCAAGCTCCATGCTCATAACTGAAGTATGATGATGATGATGATGATGATGTTCCTTGGATGATGGCACCTACCCACTCAGGGGGATCTGCCCCAGTATCGATTAGCGCCGTTACTTCTTCGTCGTCCACGGTTACAGTAATGTTGGAGGTTACTACTTTTGGTACCGAATCTGGCTGCATCTGTGTGTCTCTTTTCTGTCGGCGATGTCGTCGTAATGGAGGATCTTCTGTGCAGTCAGCGTCAGCGGCCTCACCTCCGGAGGTCGCTGAACTCAGTTTTCCCGACCTGCAGGACTGGGCGAGCGGCGTCTCGAAGCGCCGCGTGAAAAGGCTGGGCTTGGGGACCTATAACGAGCAGGAGACGATGAACGGGGTTCATGCCATCGATTCTCGACATTGCGACGATTGGAGATGAAGTTCTCGATTTCCAGTGGTCGCTCACCAGGTCACGGACGAGGGGCATTCGGCGAGAATCCACGGAGACCCACACGGCGGTAAGGGCACGTTCTGTAGATGTGCCCGGCTTCGCCACAATGAATACAAAGGGGACGGTGGTCCGGTGTGCGCCAGACATCGCTCTTCCTTGATCTTGCTTCGGCGATGAACGGCGGGTTGCGAGCACTGAAGCCGACTTCCATTTGCTGGACGGGGTGCACCACGCCGGGAGTACTGCACTGTGGAGGACGTCGCACTGCTTCCGCGTAGCTCATCTCGACGCACTGCCGTTGTTGTGGCACCTCGTAGTAGGATAGAAAGTTGGGCTAGTTCTATAATGCGCTGCTTCTATAATGCACCTCGTAGTGTTGGGGAGCGTGGACAGCGTGACGTACCTCGGCGCGAACCATCTCCGCAACGGAGAGCTGCCCTACGGTTGGAGCAGTCATCTGCATCTTTTGTAGCTCCTCCTTGATGACAGTCCTGATGAGCTCTCGCAAGGCGTTGATGTCATTGCCGAGAGTGACCGAAGTGACCTCGCTTGATTGTACGACATCGCGGTTATACTGTCTGGCGCGCTGTTGAAGGGCCCTCTCCATAGCAGTGGCTTCATCGTGGAACTCCGCAAGTGTCGCAGGCGGGTTTCGAATGAGGCCGGCAAAAATTTCTTCTTTGACACCCCGCATTAGGTGACGAACTTTCTTTGCTTCAGTCATAGAGGGGTCCGCACGCCTGAAAAGCCGATCCATGTCCTCTATGTATGTTGTCACCCTTTCGTTTGGGCCTTGAACTCTGGCCTCCATCGCACACTCAGCTCTCTCCTTCCTGTCTGCTCTGGCAAAGGCGCTGAGGAACTGCCGACGAAACTCATCCCACGACGTTAGCGTTGCCTCGTGGTTCTCAAACCATGTTTTTGCGGAATCTTCGAGAACGCAATACACATAGCGTAGCTTACGCTCTTGGGTCCAGTCGTTGATGATGGCAACCCGGTCGAAGTGCTCAAGCCAGTCGTCGGCATCTTCAAAAGCAGCTCCGTGAAATGTCTTCGGCGTCCTGGTTTGGTTGACGACAAGCTGCGCTGGTGCTTGCACGGTAGCGTTAAGAGGTGTTTGATTCATATTTCTCGTGCGTTGAGGTAGCAAACCGTGCTGTGGCTGGAGGCCCTGGAGACGACGACTGGTACGTACGTGCACAGGGTAAGCTCGGTCGAACTACTCGGCGGGCTTGCGTCTGAGGTACGCTCTGGAGACCGTATCATCTACCATACCCAGCTCCTCCACCAGAAAATGTCACCAGGCTAACTGATAGATGGTATAACACACAGGGTGAAGAAACAAAACAGGGACGTTTACTCCAGAAAAAGGCCGACACCCAAAAGCGCGCGCACACCGATTAACTTCGTTCTTCTCTTCCCAGGGGCTGGCCAGAACAGTTGCCAGCCTACCTCGCGTCAATATGACGACGCGGACTGAGCGAGAAGCTTATTTGACGATACTTCGGACCGTATAGGGTACTTCGACGTCTCGGCGCACTCGACTACAAGGTTGTCCCCGACGGCATGACGAACTCTCAGATGCACCAAGCTCGACCCGAGGTCGTGCATGTGGTGCGCCTTAAACCGAACTATGCCCGTTAACGCACCTGAGGACTCTAATGTTTGCTTCCTTTATTAGTTTTCTTTAGTGTTCCATGTATTCGTGTTCAGTTTTTAAGAATCGGGACGATGCTTTTTCAGAGGGAGGCATTGCCGCGCGTCTTATTTTCCATGAATTGAAGCTTCCCCCTCAATGACTGTGGGAAACGCGCTGCGCTGGCCGCGCCGCGATGTGTAAGAAGCTTCACGATTGTTTTAGAACGTTCCGTTAAGATTGCGCGCCGCACGCGAATGTTGCAGCTTTGTCGAGAGATAACGTCGCCACCAGCGATATCGCTGGAAATTTCGATAGCGCCTGTATAAAAGCCGACACACTTGACCGCTTGTCAATTGATCGACAGCCGACGCTCTGTTTGCCGCTGTCAGTGCATACCATGTGTATTGTTGTAATATAACTTTCCGTTTCCCGGCCACAAGTTCGGCCAAATAATGAGTTCCACCTTGGACACGTCGCCTACGGTCTTCGTCGACGTCACGACCCCGTGACAATATAAATGTTGTGATAGAGTTATTTCTAGAGGCCAGATTTTTAGGCACTAAAAGCTCGTTTTAGGCGCCAAAAAAAGGCAGGCAAAACAACGTTTTAGGCATCCAAAATCGTAACTATAGGCAGAATAAATTTTCACATAAATGCAAATAATTTCAAACGTAGACATTCGCGACCTCTATCTACGACAGGAAAACAAAAATGTTATTGCTTAAGATGGCACAAAGGCGCTAACATTTGAACATAGCGTGCTTTGTCCCGCACGGTTCGCACTCCCGTGTTCTGCAGAGTGAGTCAAGTGGATCCACTGTCGAATCAACACAGTCTTGAGTGTCTTTCCGGCATGACTGAGAAGTGCAAAGCAGGAGCAGACAACCAGATTGCTAAAAGACCAGAAGAGAGGCAGTCCTATTGGCCGGGTCGAATTGCGTAGAGCCTATTTCTCCCTTGGCAGTGAACCACTGGCGTAGCCAGGGGGGGGGGGGGGGCATACTTCCCCCTTAACTCGAAACTTTTCAGTTTTGCGTGTGCGTAATATACACGCACACATACACACGCATGCACTAACATGTGTAAAGTATATGGTTGTCCCCCCTCCCCCTCAAAGAGATATCTGGCTACGCTACTGCAGTGAACACATTATAAAGTCAGTTACAAACGAAACAAAAGCTGCGTGCACATCACATTTTTCTTTCTTTTAACACAAAATTGTGCACTGCCGGGGTCCACCACGGCTCCACTGACACATTTCCGTCACGGACATGACGTTGTAAAATATAAATAATAACATATGGCAAAGAAAAAAGTATAAGAAAAAGTTCTGCCAGCGGGAGTAGAACTTACGACCTCTTGATCGCCAGCGCGCAGCGCGGAACGACTCCGCCACAGAAGGCATGTTCTCTGCTATGCTGACGGCGAGCTATTTATGTACACCATTTGCCGGTGGCGGTACTCAGAGATCGGCGGTACAGCGTGTTTTCGTTATCACTAGCGAGATGGCGCGAAGGGCTCGAAGAGCGCGCTTTAAAAGTCGTCCCGCACGCGGATTAGCGCGCGCCTCGACAGGGCGTGGTCTCTCGCGCTGGCGGTTATCTCGTGATCTCGGTGGTTTGTACGTCTTACGCTCTGCCTGCAAGTTTCCGTTGAGAGCACGAAGGTCACCTCGCTCACTGCAGCGGCCGCTTTTGCGAAAGGGGCGCGCAGGTCACACAGAAACAAGTTACAACTGTGACAGTTCGCGCTTATCCTGTGTATGTTCGTTCCGCGCGTCCGTTCTGTTTGAACAGCGCATTGCAAGTTTCGAGAGGCTTGCCGTTCTTCGCGTAACATTACAATTTTATGCTGTAGCATTCATTCCCTCGTGATTGGGGCGAAAGAATGCACAACAAACGCTCTACTGCGTCTGTGAAGACGCGTTTCACTTTCGTGTTATACCGATTCCTATGACACAGGGATCAGCCATGTTTTTTTTCTTTGCTCTTCACTCTCCTTTCCGCTGACGGATCTGCGCGGTTTCGCATTCGCCAACCGCTCGGGCCATGTCAGCGCGGCTGCGAATGCTTGCCGGCGTGTCGCGCTTCACTGCTGCTAGCGGTTGTTGGTTGGTTGACCTAGAGTACGAGTTGGTTGAACTAGAGGACTAGGTGGAACCCCATAGTTCCCAACAGTCAATATTACGCGGTAACATGAATAACGGTCTCAAGCAACACCCGGGAGCGAAACTTGAGGCTGAATAGCGTTTATATAAGCGCCAATTTTGAAAATAGGCATTCATAGGCATTTGTAAGCATTTAGGCACGAACGCCAAAAAGAGGCATCTATAGGCACTTTAAAAACACTTTAAAAGCCCTTCTTAACGCCTAATTCATGCTCATATACCAAAATGGCGCGATAGGAGCGCAAGGAAAAAAATAGGCATTTGCCTAAAATCCGGTCTCTAGTTATTTCTACTCACGTTACTGATGAAACAGTCGAGCGCATCGGAGCTCATATAAGGATCAATGCTCTGGATATCGTGGAGACTGCCGACAGAAAGATTTTAGGCTTTCGTCGCTGGTTTGTTACTTCTTCGTAGTCACTGTGTTCGCAGTCACTGATCGTGTAGCGCTGCTCAAAGTGTTGCTTGTAAACCGCACAGCAATCAGTGAGCAGCTAGGTGCATCTGTGCTAAATCCGATTGTCGCCTTCTTTGCGGGTCGGCAGGCTCCAAAAAGAGGGAATGTATAGGCGCAAATGTGGCACGCCTGCATATTCACTCGAGCACCATGGCGCGTAGCAGGTGTTCAGACACCGATTAAAGCTCAGCAAAACGCGCAATTACACGCTTTCGTAGGCTGCGACACGCGCGCGCCAAATGCAGACGCTCTCCACAGCTTCAGTACAAAGTGACTACAGCGCCGCCGCTACGATCGCCCGTCGGGGCATCACCGGAGGTGCGGCGCGGCCGCTTTGTTCTTTTCACTTTAAAGGGACACTAAAGGCAAATATTAAGTCGACGTTGATTGTTGAAATAGCGGTCCAGAAACCTCGCAGTGCTGCTTTTGTGCCAAGGAAGTGCTTATTTTGAAATAAAATCACGTTTTTAGTGGTCCGCATCGCGTTAGCGCGCTTCAAATCTCCCGTCTGAAAATACGACTTTCATACTTCACTGCTGCCGTGCCCAACGTTGCCCGCTTTTACTGCGCGGCCGCCGACACTAGTAGCAGCCGAGCGGAAGTAGCGGGACCCACAGTAGCAACAACGGCGCTGCGGCAAAGACTTGCTCGGATGGGCACATTCAAAGCCTTCACCAAGTTGCGGTTGGTCTCGTAATCCTCAGTACGAAAGTGCAGCGAGCACACACGCAGAGGTTTTGACTGTTTAGCACACTGGCGCAATGGCATGACACTAAGCCACTTCGAGCGTGAGGGTTTATTCCGCGGCACCCAGTGAAAAGACACACCGGTTTCCTTGCTGCAGCACTGGCGTTGTGCACCATTCGGGCATCCGGCAATATCACACGCATGCGGCATTTTGTCGAACTTTCTGTCAGAGCGACTTTCACGAGCGCGCAAAACACGCACGCAGTACGCGATCCCGAAACTACCACTGAGACGGGCGAGGCGCAGTTCGGCGAAAACGGAACCTTTGAATCACGCGCGCCGTTCCCCATGGCAACGCCACGGTGGTTTTGTTTTCCATGACTCAAGCGGAAACGAACAAACAGCATTTTATTACGTCTTTTGATGCTCGGAATGTTCTTTTTTTACTGCTGCTAGTTTGATTACTAGTGATTTATTGTAGGCCGACTTCCATACGTCATCGGGATCACTTCGAAAATGTCCCACTCGTGGCGCTCATCATGTGATACATTTAGCTTAATTTCTCGGTAAGTAGGGCACTGCTGTTGATAATATTGCCGTTTTAGAAGCTGTCATACATTGGGCTTTCACTCTGACATAAATTGTTATTTGCCTGTAGTGTCCTTTTAAGGTAGCTTAGTTGGTTTAGCGTGGGGCGCTTACAATCGCGGCCGCCACGTCGTGGGTTCGATTCCCAGCGGCGGATCTTTTTCTTGGTTATTTCCTTTCTCACCCGTTAGCGTCCATTTTATCAACGTCATATACGTAACAGATGTACTTGGTCAACTCCGGCATAAAACACTTTCGTGTTAAAAAATACGAAGCAGCCAGCAAATAGATGCATACATCGTCTTGTTTGTCATTGAGGCTAATGAAGTCATTCATGTCGTGACATCTAGTTCGCTATATATCGCGAAATTGTCATTCATGCATGAGTGCACAATCTGGTATATGCCATGCTAATGAAACATATATTCTGCAACATATATACGATACGTGACCTGCTATTTATGTTCGTCACGCACTCCTGTCATGCCGTACCAATTTAGGTACACTATATCCAGTTAATAAAATGGCCGTGAGTGTACCGTGAGCGTGGCACGAAAGTCATGCTGTAATACGTGTCATTATTTTCATGTTAACTCCTGTTATTTGTGTTCGTCACACAGTCACGCCGCGAGATACCAATTTTTGGTGTATATCAAGCTAGCGAAACGGCTGCCAGCGCACCATGAGCGTCGCACGTAAGTCATGGTGTTGTATGACATGCGTGTCATGATTTTCATGTTACCACCCGTTATTTGTGTACGTCACACAATCACGTCGTGCGATAGCAATTTTGGTGTACATCAAGCTACGAGACGGCCGCCAGAGCACCATGAGCGTGGCACTTAAGTCATGCTGCACATGACATGCGTGTCATGATTTTCATGTTAACTCCTGTTATTTGTGTGCGTCACATAATCACGTCCCGTAATACCCATTTTGGTGTATATCAAGCTAGCGAAACGGCTGCGAGCGCACCGTGAGCGTGGAATGTAAATCATGCTGTACATGAAATGCGTGTCATGATTTGCACTTTGGGACCTGTCACTTATGTTCTTCATACACTCTTGTCACGCCATACCAATTTTGGTATATATCAAACTAACGAAACGGCCGCAAGAGCACCAAAACAGTGGCATGTAAATCATGTCGTTCATGACATGGATATCATGATTTTCATGTTATAGCCTGTCATTTATATTTGTCATAAAGTCATGTTACGCCATACCATTTTTGGTGCACATCCTATTAACGAAACGACCAGGAGAGCACAAAGTCGTAGGCGGCTAGATAGATAGATGTTCGCAGAAGTTCGTTAAGAAATGATTCGCATTTAGTACACGAGAAGGCGCTGCAGTGAAAATGGGTATATAAGCGCGTTCCTGACCACACATTCTCTTTCTGCATGGATGGGAACGAACGTTAACGCGCTCTCGCCCGCGAAAGGCAACGTCGACGCAGACAGCGAGCTACCCCGGAGTTGAGGGCGCGGCAAGCGGCGGCTCAGCGGCAAAAACGCCAAGCGGACCCGGAGCTGAGGGCGCGGGAAACAGCGGCAAAGCGACAAAGCCGACAACAACCTACATTGTATATAACTGTGCACCGCTTTGTCACTCCTTTACATGCGTGAGTGGGCAATGTGACGGGTGATTTACGGTTACATAGAACGATCTAAGTGCTTCGCCCGCTCATAATCATGCTCTTCGTGGAAATGGGGAGATTTTTTTTGTATTTCGCGCGCATCTGCAGTAAGCAGAAAAACACTAATAGTTAATAGATAAAAAGTCAAAGTTGCTGATCGGATGTTACGCAAACCGACGAACAACCTTCTTTTTGGAATTTGTGTCCTGCTTCCTTGCTTCAAAAGTTAGCCAAATAAAAATGTCAAATTAGAAATTAAGAAGAAACCAAAAATAGCGTCACTCACTCCTTGCAATAGTCAGCAACATGCACTTGGTCGTGTCGTCACAGGGTGTTTCGCAATATTTTTAAACCCTGGCTGAAGATCGCTGGGGCACCCTGTATATTCAATCGCCTAAGATAATAATGAATAGTTACAAGTTCGCGTTGGTGTCGCCGTCTCTGTCTACGGTGTACTGTGATTTTTGGAGCAATCCCTTCTTTTTGGAAACGTTAGCTACTTATTGCAACAGAAAAAACTAGACGTGAAATTTTTGTGTCAAAACTTCTTTAGGAAGTCTGGAGAGGCCCCACTTAAATGCCCGAAGTGGGGCTGCAGATCGCTTCTGCAACTAAAGAAATAGTCCCGCTCATGCACTCGGCAATGCTCTCTAAAGCCGAAGTCACCGGACGTCCGGTTCACGTAAGTCTGCAGCGCGCCCATTGCTGCAGGTTTCTGTGCATCCGCATTTAAGGAGGAACCGCCGTGGACTTTTAAAGTTGTACCCGCCGACTATTGCGTTCGAATTGCGAAAAAGCGTGATTTTTCGAGATCAGGGTTCTTTTGCCGATAGAGCAGTTTCCGAAAGTACCAAATCATTCGGGTGTCGCTGGACTGCTTATGTGTTAGAATATAAATACAAATATCTTGACGTACCCAAAGCGGGTTAGGATGAGAGTAGCCCTCCCCCTCCCTTCCCCCCTAAAACTTCACCTTGGAATTTGGCAACGAGGAGGAGCGTGCAAGGACATTAGATTGCCTTCCTGAGAGACAGGGGGCTGGTTGAAACGAGGTGAGACACAAGTACGATTCATGAGATGCTCATGCCGAACAGTCAGCGTTTTACATTTTCCTGCACTGCCCCCTGCCGTTTTGGTAGGGCCCGGGCGACCGAAAGCATTTCCTAAAGCGACTTTTCCGCTAGGGCAAGGGCGCATGCGCCTTGCCATCGTGTAAAAGGGGATTGTGAGCTGTGTATGCCAGGCTAACCTCGCTTGCTGCAATATCGACACCACCACACCGTAGTCAAAGCGCTCAAGTTTAACCAGTTTATGGTGGGACGCGCTAATATGCAATGAATAATTGAAGCTAGAATGTTGGTATTTGGCCCCTTGAAAACAGCTGAGAATTGCAGGACTGGCGTCCCTACGCCTAAAGTGCAGCAAGGATGCAGGGGAATTTGGTGATTACTGGCAGGACGCCTAATGATGTATTTGATGATGATGCTAATGATGTATTCTTCCTGATGGCGCTCACCCACAAAGGGGGATGAACCAAGAACAAGGTAGGATGTTTAAGGAAAAGACCTGGGAAGGTGAAAACACTGGGAATTTGGGCTAAAAATAAAACAAAAAAAAAAGAGAAAATGCTTACCGAGCAAACCGTGGGAATATCAGATGGGTTTTATGATAATTACAAGTTTGGAACCAAGACTATGAAGAAATAAAAGCAAACCAACTCACTAATCTTTCTGTTTCATTTCTGAAATCGAACATGGCAGCGCAGACATCCATGTGCATTTGGGTTTGAAGCGGAGGCATGTCGTCCTCTTCAGCGTCGATGTTGACATGTTGTTCTTTCCGTAGTAATATTTGGTTATACCGTGGTGATCTCTGGCGCTGTAACCAAGAAAAAGCTGTTGCGAACTATAAATGCCAGATACGAAGTGCCGGCGTCTTTGAGGCTTGCAAGAAAGCCAACCTGCACAGCGCTGGTTTATTCATACGAGAAAAAGACCGCTATTGCAGTAAATATTAATAATAAAAGCTGGAGGATCCGCTGAATTTTACCGTCTCTGTCTTTTTTTTTATAGACGCGGGACGAGACTCACGCAGAAGAAAAAAGAAATCAACGCAGACTATTCTTTGAATGTTCTCTAATGGCAACTTCAAATCACACCCATGCGCACCGAGTCGCCCTGGTGCACAGTTTCGTTCAATCATCGTAGCCCCCGGGAGCCCCTGTGCGCTCCGGTGCGATTTGGCGAATATTGGATAAGTGATGCCTAAGCGTAGAGTTTTAACAGTGGAGCTGCCTAAAGGGGTACTGACACGAATATTTTCAGTTGTTTTTTTTTTGCGTCAAATGAAGGGTTAAGCCCTCAAGAGCCTAGAAAAGGTAGTACTAAGCGCGAGTGCGCCCTGAAAAAGTACTTACAATATGTTCTTGAAACCTAGTTTTCGTTCGTACTGTACCCTGACGTCACAACACGGTATGGGCTTCTCATCACGTGCTCGCACAATATATAGTGATGTTTCCACGGCCGCTCTGCACCGTGGCTCCGTTAGTGGCGCACAAGCGGTCATTTTGGAAGCTTTGGTGAGGCACAAGCGGCCATCTTGGAAGTTTTGGTACCTAACGTCATCACAACTAGCCAGACTGCTGCGTGAAGTCACCGGAATTAGTACTCTAGCCTGACGTCAAGCTAGTGTCGATGTCAGTAGGTGCGCCATGAAAAAAATTGAGTTTAATATCAAATTAAAATATTATCAGCATTTTCTGAGCTTCACACTTGGTCAGAGCCATCGTTGCATACAGGACATTTGTATGGCAGAGTAAACTCGCCTTCGAAAAAAGGTGTCAGTACCCCTTTAAGCTTTTCGTAGCGCCGAGTTGCGCCAACAGAAATTATCATCATCATGAACAGGCACTTGCTTTCTACATCCTCTTCTCCCTCTTCTGCTTCGCTCCGACAACACGTGCGCCGATTTCTCCGGCGTGGGAGGAAATAACTATGATGGGCGAGCCTTTCACGCGCCTAAAAATCAAAGAACATCACGTAAGAACTAATCACGTTACTAAAATCACGTAACCTTACGTAACTAGTCACGTGAATAAAATCACGGAACATCACGTTACTGATCACGTGACTCAATGTCACGTAACATTGCGCACCTATTGACGGCAGTGGCGTAGCAAGGGGAGGCACACCGGGCCCGTGCCCCCCCCCCCCCGAATTTTTTTGCCATGGCATACAAGCTCAAAATGACACTCGATCACATCGTCCACAGGTTCCCGTGAAAACTTCGTAACAGCTAGTGATATGATAAAAATACGTAACATCACAAGACATGTAGTCACGTGACAAATCACGTAATAGCACGTAACTGCTAGTCACATGACATGTGCCCGCCAGAACCACGTAACCCACGTAACAAATGGTTACGCAACAGGTTCCCGCCAAAAAGCCCTTAAGGCTCGTCACGAGGCTAAATTAGCGGAACATTCCGTAACATCGAGTTACGTGACTAAAATCACTTAACATCAGGTAACAACTAGTCACCTGAGTTGAATAACGTAACATCAAGTAACAACTGCCGTCACTAGAGAAAAGAAGACTGCTGGTACTGCTATCACATTTTCACAAGCTTTATGCTAATCATTCGTCATTTGCTACTACATTCGTATTCATACCCAGCGCACTTTCCCGCGCCTAGATCACCCCTTCAAAGTTTTAGTTCCGTATGCGCGTACTAACATCTTCACTAACTCGCCACTGTTGTGTGCCATCCGTCATTGGAATTATCTCCTACACGATATTGTGTACACAATAAACAACGACACATTTGTAAAAATGTTAAATAGTTCGCCTAACATCGCTTAATAATTTTTGTTTCCTAAAACCCGTATGTGTAAACCTTGTTATATCTTTTGTACGCGCTATTATTATTTACTGTGCGCTTCATTTGTGCTGCTGTTAACAAGTGTATATCTGTTTCACTGTAACCTGCCCTCCCCATGCTCATTGTAACGCGGCCCCCTCTCCCCTCTATATGAGGCTCGTCAAGAGCCTTTAGGGTATGTGAATAAAAAGAACTAGTTGCGTGACTAAAATCACGGTATCACGTAATAGCAGCGACTGCGCTTCTACAGCAACGCTGAAAGTTGGTCTTCATTTTTGCTGCAGATTCCTTGTTAGAGAAGCTGCAAGCCGTGCCCACACCAGTTCGTTCTTCAAGCGTGTTCGTGTCGTGGCGGACACGGCGACGATTTACCTAGTAGCTGCAGGCACGACTGTTAGCTGAGCCAATCAACTGCGGCATCGGCTTCGAAGTCATAGCGTCAAAGCTTCATAAGTGAGTGCTTCACGGGAGAACTAACAGACAATAATGCCAAGGAAAGTATAGGGGATGTTTTTAGTAGTAAATGTAAGGTAATTGTGAAGAAAGAAAAGTGGACGAAAAGATAGCTTGCCGCGGGCAGGGACCGAACCTGCGACCTTCGAATAACGCGTCCGATGCTCTACCAACTGAGCTACCGCGGTGGCCATCCCCCCGTCCACTTTATAGGGTATATATGTGCATTTAAACGTGGGAGCGTCAGTCAGCGCCGCCAGTAGCCATGACGGCGAGTGTGGAACACTTTTTCTGCCTGTTGGGCGTCACGTAGCACGTGAACTTATTACGAGCTGGCAGCTGACCAATAATCCCTCGCATACTACCTGAAAGCATCAAGTCTGCCAGAACGAGACCCTCGCTATGAATGAAGGAAAGAAGGGTTAATTTCACCCTATAAAGTGGACGGGGGGATGGCCGCCGCGGTAGCTCAGTTGGTAGAGCATCGGACGCGTTATTCGAAGGTCGCAGGTTCGGTCCCTGCCCGCGGCAAGCTATCTTTTCGTCCACTTTTCTTTCTTCACAATTACCTTACATTTACTACTAAAAACATCCCCTATACTTTCCTTGGCATTATTGTCTGTTAGTTGTCATTAATATTGTGTATAACAAAGAAAGCGAGCCCTTGAAATTAACCCTTCTTTCCTTCATTCATAGCGAGGGTCTCGTTCTGGCAGACTTGATGCTTTCAGGTAGTATGCGAGGGATTATTGCTCAGCTGCCAGCTCGTAATAAGTTCACGTGCTACGTGACGCCAACAGGCAGAAAAAGAGTGTTCCACACTCGCCGTCATGGCTACTGGCGGCGCTGACTGACGCTCCCACGTTTAAATGCACATATATACCCTATAAAGTGGACGGGGGGATGGCCGCCGCGGTAGCTCAGTTGGTAGAGCATCGGACGCGTTATTCGAAGGTCGCAGGTTCGGTCCCTGCCCGCGGCAAGCTATCTTTTCGTCCACTTTTCTTTCTTCACAATTACCTTACATTTACTACTGAAAAACATCCCCTATACTTTCCTTGGCATTATTGTCTGTTAGTTCTCATTAATACTGTGTATAACAAAGAAAGCGAGCCCTTGAAATTAACCCTTCTTTCCTTGCTTCACGGGAGTTCATTTAGCAGCAGTGACGGCGCATAAACTGCAACGCCGAACGTTTGTCTTGCTAAGGTGTTTATTGGACGGCACTCAGCGACAATGCGCCATGGAGGCAGTCAAGGCAAAGGCATGGACTCTGAGCGCGCGGCTTTCAGAAGAGGACGACCCACTAGGAGCCGTTTGAGAGCGCAGCCCATTAAACAGTACCAATGCTTCGCCACAATTACCCCGGGTACGAAAGAAATCACAGCATATCCACGTGGTGAATGATGATGAACGGGGCAAAGCTCTGGAAGAAATCATCGGTAAACCCTGAATCTTCCTTGTAACGCACTGTGACTAGATTGTTTGAGAACCACAATCTGTCGCACACACCACAACTATGGCCGAAACTTGTCAAGGAAGTCCCTCTGGAAGCGCGCGTCGGCGCCTTCGGGCAGAGCCCGCCTGATGCGTTTTGCAGAGCCTCGGGCTCTGCCTGCCGGTACGCGCGCTTTCTCGCCGCTTCACTGTCCTTCACTCTCTGAAGATTTGATTCGCGCCGCAGCCGTGCAGCTTCGGCCTCGCGGGCTCGAACGGAGGGGTCTTCGCGCCGCAGCCGTGTAGCTTGTCGAGCAGCTTCGGCCTCGCGGGCTCGAACGGCGGGATCTGCTTCGTGGCGTCGACGTGCAGCTTCGGCCTCGCGGGCTCTCACCTCAGGATTCTGTTTGCGAGCGCGCGCTGCCGCCGCCTTCCGTGCCCTCCGTTCCGCAGCCTTGTCTTCCATCCGGCGACTCTGAGCGAACAAGAAAGCGCTCCAAGAGCGCTTTCTTGTTCTCTTGGCACGCTAACACGCGCCATCTAGTGAGCACTTCACGAACTAGAGGTGGCTACTACAAACAGAGGATGGACAGACCCACGGCATAAAGAGCTTCGCCCCTAAAAGGGAGCCGCCTGGCGGCCTAACAGCTCGCCACCATGAGTGGGTGATAGTACGCCTTGAGGCGCTCCACGTTGACTATGTTGCGCCCTAGACGGTGCATGTCCGAAGATGGTTCGATGGGTTTGATCAGGTAGTTGACCTGGGATGTGCGCTCGATGACCCGGTAGGGGCCTTCGTATTGCGGCAGTAGTTTTGAAGAAAGGTCAGTTGCAGCGGTAGGGACTCGGCAGCCATACGAGCGCTCCAGGGAGGAACGTGGACTCGGAAGTGGTGGTGCCACCGCGAATGCTCTTCTGCCGCTCTTGTTCGTGCGTTGTGAAGGTCTTGGAAAGCTCGCGACATTCTTCAGCAAGCTTGGCTGTGTCAAAAATAGGCGCACGTTCAGATGTATCCGGCTTGTATGGAAGTATCGTGTCGATGGTGTGAGACGGGTGCCTTCCGCACAACAGGAAGAAGGGTGACTGAAAAATCATTAGTGCTCTGAGGGGCAGTATTATAGGCGTAGGTGATGAAGGGCAGGAGGGCATCCCAATTCGTGTGATCGGCGGCGACGTGCATTGAGAGCATGTCACCGAGCGTGCGGTTAAAGCGTTCGGTTAGGCTATTTGTCTGCGGGTGGTAAGCAGTAGTTTTGCGGTGAACAGCATGGCACTCTTTGAGAATGGCTTCGACGACTTCCGACAAGAAGACACGGCCTCGATCGCTGAGAAGCTCCTGGGGTGGACCGTGACGCAGCATGAATCGGTGTAGCATGAATCGGTGGTTTTGGCGTATCCCGTTAGATGGTCAATAGCGACGATGGCCCAGCGGTTACCAGTCGACGTCAGAGGAAGTGGTCCATACAAATCGAGGCCCACGCGCCCAAACGGACGGTTAGGGCGAGGTAATGGTTGTAGACCAACTGGTGACACGTGTGTTGAAGCTTTTCCGCGTTGGCAATCGAGGCATGAGCGAACGAAATTCTGCACGTAGCGGTACATCCCTCGCCAGAAGTGTCGTTGTCGAATGCGGTGGTAAGTTTTGGATACCCTGCAGAGTGCACGCATTGCGTATCGGAGTGGAAGGACTCGCATATTTCGGAACACAGACTGCGAGGTATCACAAGTAGCCGGTGGCAGCCGTCGGCGTTGTAATTGCGTCGGTACAGTAGGTCGTCACGAATGGCGAAATGGTAGGCTTGACGACGGTTGGTGTTGCCGACGGATCAGTGAGCAAGTCTATCAGTGAGGCAATTCATTTATCCTTGCGCTGCTCGGTAGCGATGGTGTGAACGTCGATGAAAGAAAGAGAAATGTTAGATACTGAGCAGGAGGCATTGTCGTCAGGCAAGAGGGAGCGCGAGAGGGCGTCCGCAACGGACGCCAGCATGCTGGCGTCCGGATGTCGTAGTCTTGCAGGTGAAGTGCCCAGCGGGCGAGACAACCCGAGGGATCCTTCAATGACGACAGCCAGCATAGTGCATGATGGTCGGTGACGACATCAAGTGGGCGACCATACAAATAAGCTCGGAACATTGTAAGGGTCCAGTCGATCGCCAGGCACTCTTTTTCCGTGACAGTGTAATTTATCTCGGCTCTACTAAGCGTACGACTTGCGTATGCGATGACATATTCGGGAAACCCTGGTTTGCGCTGCGCAAGAACAGCGCCGCGGTCTACACCGCTGCCGTCCGTGTGTACCCAATGGACCACAAACAATCCCCAGTACATCCGATGGATGTTCAGTGCCGGATGTTCGTGAGTCCAGTGGACATCCGTACACATCGCAATGACGTACGGCGGATATCTGACGGACCGTCCCGCGCAAACAAAAAGGCGTTAAACTGGACGTCCTGGACACGTCTTTCACGGATATTCAGACGTCCGCCGGACTCAATAATTGGGACATGAACGCCCACGGGACACTTGTCGGATTTTAAATGCGGACATCCGTGATAAATCCGGAATTTTTGAAGCCTTGATTAACCCATATGTGCCCAGTGTCATACATATAGGACGCTTCTTTGATGCACTCTAACATCGCTATTTCTTTAGCTGATTACTAGCGCCGCCTACCGCACATCAAGCAGGCCTCATTGAGGCCTCCTTGATGTGCTGTAGGTGGCGCTACTCATCAGCTAAAGAAATAGTGATGTATGGGGGAGTGCATCAAAGAAGCGCCCTATATGTAGGACACTGGGCACATACGGGTTAATAAAAGACTTACATGCATCATTCAGTTCCACATTAACGAGCCTAATATCTAAATTAACAGTTATGACTATTCAAGTTAATATACAGTGCCTTTATCATGCATATTTTGGCTAATTTGGTGCACGTGGAAGCGGTTCTCATACATTTATGATGACTGCACGCCAATGTAACTTGCATTAAATATGTTGAATGGGCTCTTGCTGAGGATGTTGTGTCTTGAGGTAATATGTTGTCACCGATGGAAACTTTACGAGTCAGATGGTCTTTTAGTTGCTTTGAGGGCAAATATTTGTGAATGCAACAGCACAGTAAAGAAAGTGAAGCATGGTGCATAGGTTGTTAGGAGTACAGCTTCTGAAGCATTGAAAATGGAGAAGTATGAGTTGGTTTTTGTTGGTGTATTGCTTGTCATACTTCAGCTTTTTGCATGCTTTAGAGGTTGTACTCTATTCAAGAATCAGAGCACCAATTATATGCACCATTCTTCACTTGCTTTACTGTGCTGTCGCGTTCACTAATAAGTACCCCAAGGCAAATACAGGACAGTCTCACTGGTAACAGTTGGATGAGTGACAACATATTAGCACGGGGCACAAGATCCACAGCAGCAACCCATTCAACAACACCCATAGCATTCCCAGCAAGTTCAACATTTTTAATGTTGACTGCATTGGTACACAGTCATCAGAAATAATGCATATAAGCCTTTAAGACTTGTGCAGCTTTTCGTGACGATCTGACTGAGGCATAGACTTGCACATAAAGCAGATCAACAGCATTTTTATTAAAAAGCAAGCTGCAAACACATCACTTGTATGCATAATAACACCTGGCACAGCAGACCCTAGATATGAACACATTAACTAAAAGCTGATAAGGACCCACAAGAATTGAAAATAACAAGATAAAGTGTTCATGTTAATTTCAACATCAGTAGAGTAGCACAGAAGAGAAATAATAAATGAACCTTGAAGTCACTTAACACAGCATAAAGTCTAGTGTTCCTTTACTAAGTAATCTGCCCTTAACTTGTTTTTCTGAAGGAAAATGAAATTACTAGAATAAATTGACTACGCTTACACCTGAACTACAATACTGCAACCTAAAGGAACAGAATAGAAGTGAACAAATATCAGGCACAAGGAATACACACACATTTTGTACAGACATGAATTGGCATGTTTCCAACAATAAACAGTAATCCACATGATGCAAAAAACAGATGGGCTCTTTCATTGGATGTGATGAATATAGACTGTTAGCAATGACACATTATCTGTAGGCATATCCAGAGCATGGACTGCACAGAAAAGTTAATCTACATAAAGTAGAACTACAGCATGCAACATACAGCAATGTATACACAATGTAGAAAACTGATTGGGATACTTCGCTAAGGCACACCTTTCCTGTAGCAGGAAAATGTTCTTGGTGCAGCAAATATACTGGGTGTCCCAGCTATCTTTAGCCAAGGGTTCAAAAATACAGTATTAGAGGCAGGTGAGTGAAATCAGTTGCAAATTGCTGACAGCCACCTTGCACACAGACAATTTTCTGTTACGTAATTGATTAATTTGTTAATTAGGGTTAATGAATTAAATCGCTAAATATTGACTTTAGGCAAGAAATGCGACTTGCAAAGTTCGAGAGTGTCTTCAGAAAGCCCCATTGCATTATTTGCGATAAAGAAAGTCTCACATATACGATTTTTTCCAAGCTGCAAAAAGAACCACGTGATGCTGCTCTCAGCTGTGGCTTAACCACGTGGTTCTTTTTCCAACCACGTGGTTGGAATACAGCATGTTAAGAACCTGAATCCATGAAACCACATGCAAGCTATTAATAGGAACGTGAAAATATCTCCAAAAATAAAAACAAAAATACCATGGGGTAGCTACCTTCAGTCTACAGAACATGCCTTGTTGTTGCACAGTCCACAGAAGATTCCCAAAGTTGCACAAGGTTCTGTCGCACAGGCACACACAACCAAGCAGGAACTTTTCTCAGATGCACCTAGTCCCTTGATCATGGCTCCAATCATTCGAACCCAATGGTAATGACAATGGCCTCCACTTGTTCTGCAGAAACATAAAGGTGCACAGTGATTATAAACGTTTGAGGTATGGGAGAACAAAACAGTGCAAGCTTGCTTTGTGGATAATCAAGACATCGCACAATATAGCCTATTTGAATGACCACCTCAAGGGACGAGTCGTGATCTAGACAGCTAATTTTAATAGTCGAAGGACACTTCTGCAGTAAAATCGGATCCACGCACGAAGGTTGGGCGAGTTGGTAAGGATCCATTACGAAGGTATTAACAGCGCATAGACGTTAAAAAGTCGGGATAGGCACCAGCAAATCAGCGCTCTTTGCCTCTACTTATCCTATCGTTGTTCGTTATCTGTGCCTTGTTACTACCTTGTTAATGAACCACACTGGTATGCCTATTCTTCCTTACTCATTTCATACGCCTACCTTTGTTCTACTGGTTTATGACAATGCTGTTGCGTGGAAGTGACACCCATGTCTATGGAAGGAACACCTCGGCGACTGCATGCGCTTGCACTTACTATGGGAGTTCGTTTTCGCGCTCTTCATCACAGTCACTACTGTACGCACAAACGTGAGCAGATCTCAAGCGACATCTGTACATTGTTCCCCGTCATCGGTGTCTACGGGTGCCAGGTATTCGCGGCAGTCCTCTTATTCAGAGCTCACGTATGAGATTTAAGCTTTCTGAGCTGTTCCGACCGCTTGACCATGATGCTTCGGTACGTTTAACAAGGAATCCTCGGAACAAAGACGGTTGTGTTTACAACAATTCGCAAAACCTTCAATGAATTTCTTAGTCTCCTTGCTTGTTTTCGCGCAAACACGCCCGTCAGGTGGTCGCGACGTGCGTAGGAAGCCAGAACAAAAGTTTGACGCTTGGAATAACAGAGAGCTGAGCTAGTTGGTAAGTATTCATTCTAAAAAGACAGGGCGTGCAAACACGGACACAAGAAAGAAGTCAGGACACCAGAAACGCCGTCCGTTTGTGGTGTCCTGACTTCTTTCTTGTGTCCGTGTTTGCACGCCCTGTCTTTTTAGAACAAAAGTTTGACTTGGAGTACGCGAGTTGTGACGGTAGGCCTAACCGCAGTTTTGTTAACGGCGTCAGCACTCCCCGCGCAAAAAATAGCCCTCTAACAATATGTACAGAATAAAAATTCGCTCACCGTGTTCCCAATGCGCACAGTTGATCTGGTGCGACACTTGTAGCGTCTCGAAAGGCGCGCGAACCTATTGGGCATTTAAACTCCGATGGGCGTCCACTGGATATCCACCTCGGGATGTCTTGGTCGTCCAGTGGTCATCCGCAAATGGCCGATAGACGTACAGGGGACATCCGCAGGACTGTAAGGCGCATACTAATTGGCAATCCAGCAGGTGTCCTGCGGATGTCCACGGCGGATATGCGGATGTTCAACGGACGCAGGAGCTCTTCTTTATTGTATTTATGTTTTCATTGCCATGGAAGGGAAAAAATGCCCGTGGCAACCGCAGTTCAACCGTTGTCGCTTCGTCACTTGCAACGATCGATCGAGTAAGGTTTGTTGCTTCAAAATATGTGCAATTTGTTTTAAAGGGCGTCGCCACCTCGGTGTGACTTAATTTGCACACCATATCGTGAAATATTAAAGACGATAGTCTTTCTACGGGAACAAACGCAAATACTTTGGTGTCCGTCTGTATATCACCCGATTAAGCAACCCGGCTAAACTTTAACTACTTTCTGAATGCCCAGCCATCTTGAACTGGTAGCGGGGTTCATACTTGTGAACATTCTCGATCAAAAAGCAAATATTACGCATATCTGAGGCGCAACATCAATACGTAAGTATCAGATGGGGCGTTCCTTTAGTAGAAAATATATAGACACGTAATTCTAAAGAACGTAGTGTTTCTGGGGCTGCGCTGAAAATGCTAGTGTTTTTTGTGCTGTGCTGAAAATTCGACGCTGAGCCAGATGCGACGATTCAACATAGAGGAAGAGGAGGACTCACGTAGTACGGCCTGCAGAAGATATCGTCTTTGGACGACATTTGCAGCGAAGCACGCAGATATGCGGCCAATTTTTTATAAAAGAAAATGCATTTGCTTAAAATTAATTTCCCTTAATACTTCCAGAACAAAGTTATTAAGCTCTCCATGAGCTTGGATCCTCACAATATATTACAGGGGAGGCGGATTCGCCGCCTTTGTTCCCTTGCCTCGCGCCAATAAAAATTATTTAAACATAATGCTAATCCCTGACATTGATTGCATCTTCCAATAAACACCCGTGGTGGCCATACTGGCAGCGTGCGGGTTTTCTCGGGCGTGGCGAGCTTTCTGCGCTGTAAGAAATGACCGAGGAGTTTTTGAAAGCGATATATAGGCTTGGCTGCTGTAAATATAAGACTTGAAAGGCGTAGTGAATTATGTACATTACATTTTCTGTTGAAAATTCGACCTATTGCGCGCATGATGGCCCTCAAAGACATATCCTTGATTCACAAGTACCGAAAACCAGAAATTCGCAAATAAAGCCCGAAACAAGATAAAATCGTACGCGACTGGCGATATGTCCTGCACGTTATGTCCCGAGGACGTCCGATGGAGAAAAGCAAACGGACTTAAAATTTTAATCCGACATTGGTATCCATCGGATGTCCCCTGAACAATTACTTAGGACGTGGACGTTCAGATTTTATTCCCATGTGCAAGGGAGCTTCAATGCCCATTGGGAAAAAGCCCAGCTGCAGCGTTGTTCCGTCGATTTGACGATTGTTCCGTCGGTTCTCACTGTTGATGGCCATGACGATTGGAGCTGAACGGGCAACGCGAAACCAAAACGCCACAATAACGTACGGCGACAAGACCGGCCAAAACACCGGTTCAGCGAGTAGAGGTTTTCTTTAGCCGTTTTGTTCCGGTTTTCGAAAAACAATTAAAAATAGGTGGTTAGAAGACTTTATATTTTCTTGAGCACTACGCCAGGAGGTAATTTTGCAGTATGACTTGCAGTGGCAGTCACTTTCAATGTAAAATCAAACGACTTTTGCTGATGTTTTACATATTATTGAAATCATCGTGATCATAGCATTTAGCTGCACGTACGTGCTTATAGCGCCGACAAAAGCTTAAGTCAATTATTGTCCGTGGGAGGACATCCGCGGGACGCTCGCTGCTGGTAAATCCGCAATCAAACATCCACAGGACTTCCACCGTATTTTAGAGTGCGGACGTTTCTTTACATCCGAAAATGTACGTCCTCCGTTTGTACGACGGATGTTATTTCCCGGACGTGGACGTTCGGCTCTAAATCGGACATCCAATGGATAAGTGTGGTCCATTGGGTACCTCCGTTGGGGCCGTAGGGTCGTAGTGGCGTAGTATGGGAGGAGACGTCAACAAACGACAGAGCTTGGCGAACGCTTCGTCGCACTCGGACGACCACGAATGTAGGGGCCCGTTACTCCCAAGGGGCTTCGTCAGCGGCAGTATTATGGTGGCAAAGTTGCGTATGAAGCGTCGAAAATATGAGCACAGTCCTACGAAACTGCGCACTTCTTTGGCGGACGTAGGTTTGGGAAATTCGGCCACGGCCCGAAGCTTGGCCGGATCGTGAAGGATTCCGTCTTTGGACACGACGCAGCCTAAGATTCTCAGATGCCGTGCTGCAAATCGGCACTTCTTCAAATTCAGTTGGAGGCCGGCGGCGCTCAAACGCGTCAGAAGAAGCCGCAGACGTTGAAGATGCGTGGAGAAGTCCGGAGCAAAAACGACAACGTCGTCCAGGTAACACAAGCACATGTGCCACTTGACGTTGTGCAGAACGGTGTCCATCATGCGCTCGAAGGTCGCGGGTGCATTACACAGACCAAACGGCATTACGTTGAACTCGTACAAGCCGTCGGGCGTGAGAAAGACTTCTTCGGTCGAGCGTCAGCAGCCATGGGTACTTGCCAGTACCCCGAGCGCAAATCGAGAGATGAAAAGAATTCTGCTCCTTTGAGGCTGTCAATCGCGTCGTTGACTCGCGGCAGTGGATAAACATCCTTGCGAGTGATCTTGTTGAGCCGTCCGTAGTCCACACAGAACCGCATAAAACCGCCCTTCTTGGCAACGAGAACAACAAGAGACGCCCATGGGCTGTCCGAGGTTCGAATAACGCCGCATCGAAATAAATCGTCGACTTGCTGAATATTTACCCGACGTTCTGCGGGAGACACGCGATATGGACATTGCCGCAGTGGTGGTTGGGCGCCAGTGTCGATGCGATGCGTAACAGCGGACGTGCGGTCGAGAGAAGTTTGCCCGACATCGAAAGAAGAACGAAATTCTTCCAACAGGCACAGAAGCTGGGAACGCTGCACCGACGCAAGGTTGTCAGAAATGGTGGGACCAAATACATCCGCGGGTGACGAAGCAGACGTAGAGACATCAATGATGGTACGGGAACTAGTACAGTGTTAATCATCCGGTGCGTTCAGAACTTGTGCGTCTTCGAGGGGCTCCACTCTGCCGACACATTCCCCTCGCAACAACGTAACAATGTGCGGGGATGGGTTGGTAACAAAAATAGCGGTACTACATTGTGTGACTTGCACGGTCGCGAAAGGTACCAGCAATCCTTTCCTAGTGCAAACGCGGTCAGATGGAGAAAGGAGTGCAATGGTGTCGCAGAGACCGGCGCAGTAATCTGGCGCGGCCGTTGACGAGTTTGGAGGCACTTTGGTATTGTCTTTGGCGAGGAACTTGGTCAATGCCGATAGACTGCCTGCCGGCGTCCAATGTGAGAACGGTGAGAGTTCGATGGCGGCTGGTGCGCAGTGAATTACGGCGTCGTGGCGGGATAGAAAATCCCATTCTAGGATGACGTCGTGAAAGCATGCAGCAATTATGATGAACTCGACGTCGTACAGAACGTCCTGAATGACGACGCGAGCAGTGCACACTGCTGTAGGCGTAATACTCTGGGAGCAGGCGTTACGGAGGGACATCCCAGAAAGAGGCGTCGTCACTTTTCGGAGTAAGCGGTTAAGTTTTGCGTCCATAACGGATACAGTGGCTCCAGTGTCGATAAGGGCACATGCGCGAACACCGTCCGAAAAACACGTCTATGGCATTCGATGGACTTCGCTGGGGGCTTTTACAGTTCGATAGCGTCGCAGCCCTTGCCTCGTGAACTGCGACGACTAGTTTTCCGGCTCTCGTGCGACAGAACGTGGCCGCATTGGTGACAGTGAGCGACGTCGTGTAAACGGAGAGCGGCGAGTGGATAGCTGGGCGTGACATCGGTGACATAGGCGGATCGTAGAACGCACGGCTGGATCGGCTGGTGACGGTGACGCTACTCGAGGCGGCTCGACGCGACGGCAGTAACGTGGCACGTGACCGGCATAACCGCAGGCAAAGCAGATGGGCCGGTTGCCCGGTATGCGCCATCGGTTCGCCGGGGCAGGTCCCACTCATGTCGTAGGATACGATCGACGGGGCGGCTGCTGAAATGACTGCATGGTGGGCTGCAGTCGGGGCCTAGGAATGACGGCAGCATACGTAGCCGGCACGCCCGCTTCGAAGGACGAAGGTCTAGCGGTGGCTTCAGCGTAACTCAGTGGAGTTACGCTAGTTACCCGCCTGCTGGGCTCGTTCGCGTAAGCGCTGTTCTGCTTGCAGCATAAGAACTGCACGGCGGCCAAAAACGTTGATGACGGTGGTCTTGATATCAGACCAAGTCGCAAAATCGGACGTGTGGTTGTTGTACCACAGGCTTGCTACTCCCGCGAGGTAGAAGACCAAGTTGCTCAACTTTCCTGCTTCGTCCCATTTGTTGGGTACGCCCATGCGCTCGTAAAGTGCGAGCCAGTCCTCCACGTCGTTGGCATCGGCGCCAGTGAAGATAGGTGGATCGCGGATGCTTGGGACACCGGTACATGTGGTGGGTGTGGTAGGCGGCGTTTGCTGAGCGGCGTATTGTGCCATGGTAGATGGCACGGTACGGGAACGAAGCTCCAGGGGCATCGATTGGGAGCACAGCACTCTCCACCAATTTGTTAAGGTGTTTATTGGACGGCCCTCAGTGACAATGCGCAATGGCGACAGTCAAGGCAAAGGCACGGACTCTGAACGCGAGCGGCGTTCAGAAGAGGACGACCCACGAGAATCCGCTGGAGAGCGCAACCCCTTAAACAGTACCAAGGCGTCGCCACAGTCTGCATTTTTGCTGCAGGTTGGTGCTTTAAAAGCTCACAAGTACTATTCCATAGAATATATTGCCACTGCTGCCGGGTTTCTTGCTTTTGTGGTTTGATTTTGGTTTTCTTTTGTGACGTGAATACTTATGTTTATAGGGTATAGTCAAGGAAATAGCTAAACTAAAAAAAGAAATAAAAGCTGAACTGCCTCAACCGGAACAGGAATTTAAAGTAACTAAACAGGAGAAAAACAACATCGTGAGGCATTGGAAAGGGACATGCGCAAAGAGATCCGAGCACTGAAGGTAGAACATAAAAATGGAATGCAAAGCAATGAATTCGATCACGCCTTAGTTGAGGAACTGAAGGCAAAGCTGAGTGCTGAGAAAACCGCAAGGTGGAAGCTAGAAAATGAAAATATAGCACTTCAAAAAAGATGTACAAGCCCTTCAATGGAAGGCACGAGAACTTGAAAAACGCTTTGTGCGCTCGCAGCAGTACTCGAGAAACAAAAATCTCGAGGTACAAGGCGTCGGGAAGATAGATTATGAATATATGCTGGACACTGTTCAAGGAATCGGAAAGGTTATCGAAGAAGAGATTGTCGAGACTGACACTGATATATGCCACCGTGTGCCCACCTGAGACCCAGAAAAATTGAACATTATTGTGCAGTTTAAGTCCCGGACCAGGCGTGATGCTGTGCTTAAAGCAACGAAAGCACGTCTTTCTAACAAACACATTGGCAATGATAACACTCAGAAAATTTGCGTGAATGAGCACCTATGCCCTACCCTAAACCGACTGTTTGGAATTGCTATTGGCAGAAAAGGTAATCATGTATGGAAGTCCGTCTGGTCGTACAATGGCAAGATGTTCGCGAGGAAGTCTGACAAGGCACCTATTGTAAGAATAGAGCATGACGAAGACCTTTCTCAGATATGCTAGCGTTGCGTTAGATCTTGCACTTCCTGTTCAAAATGGAATATTTTGATTTTGCCCTACCGCAAAACGTTCATGTACGAGATAACAAGCTTACTTCTATTCAGCATTTTAATACTCGTTTTAATACTCGATTTTTAATACATGGCAGCTCCAATGTTAATCTGCACCAATGAAGCACTGGATACAGTTGTTGTGTCGCGGGACCCCTGATGACATGTTAAGAAACCAGTGCGGTTGAGCTCTCATTCATGCTACTGGGTGTAGCTGGGTCTCTTCCATGCCTCTTTGCTACCACCAATGCGGCGTGACCATGCCGGTCATGTGACCTGTGCCTCGCTGACCAATAGCCTTTCTTGCGCCTCCTTAAAACCACCCGCAATAAACGCGGGAGAGCAGTCTCCCGTCAGTCTCGCCGAAGCTTGGTCTACGCGTCATCACTTTACGCGCCCTCCCGTCGTTCGGCCTCTCTGTCGGCCCGCCGCCGGTTACGCCACGTTCCTGCCCGACACAACACATGGCGACGAGGCCCTTTAACCGCTACGCTACTACGACAGGCGACGCCAGGAAGACCACGACGTAAGTGGCACTTACCTGCGAGTCACATTTCTCCTGCACGTCGGTGCTTTGTCCTTCCTGCTTGCTTAATTCGTGTTGACCTGACTTTTCTTAGTTCCCGTTCCGGCTTCCTCTACGACGCGGCTTCTCTGCTTGAGCCTACTGCCTACCTCCTAGTGCAGTGTGTAGTACAGCTGGTGGAAATCCTGGATGCCTCTTACGATGAAATGATCCATGATGCCTCCTGTCCTGGACGTGGCAGCGAGGTCTATTGATGCCCTGTCCACATCCAAGCCGTCTTTCGTGCAGTACAAGGAGCAGGCAATGTTGGGTCTTTATGAATCAATTTTCGATCAGCTTACAGCGCAAGAAAATACGAGGACGCAGACCAAGGATGTGACTACACAGGCGCTATAACCAACTAGCCCAGATTTTGCTTCTTGTTCTTATCAATCAATGTTAAAGTCGCCGGTAATGATGAGAGGCCTGGTACTCTTCGCAGATTTATTGTAGGAAGCATTGACCCCGGTTTTTGCGAAATCCACGTGGTTCAGTTAGCGGACCACGTGGACGAGTGGATAGCAGTGGAGTGTCACCCAGGGGTGTTCTGTCTTCAGCTCCCTCACTTTCCTTGCGTCGGCCCCGGTGGTGTAGTGATTACGGTGCTCGGCTGCTGACCCGAAGGTCGCGGGTTCGATCCCGGCCGCGGCGGTCGCATTTCCATGGAAGCAAAATGCTAGATGCACGTGTACTGTGCGATCTCGGTGCACGTTAAATATTACCAGATGGTCAAAATTTCCGGAGCCCTTCGCTACGGCGTCTCTCATAATCATATCGTGGTTTTGGGACATAAAAACAATTATTATGACTATCACTTTCCTTGCATGTCAATGTGTGTGTGTTCGCGGTTACTGTGTTGGTTGAGACTCTTTATCACCTGTGGCACATACCCGCGCAACAAGAACTCTTGTATGCGGGTATGTGCCACACGTGACTGAGAGAAATGGTTTCGTGACGTACGAGGCAGGTATTTTGTGTTATTCATGTCATAATCAGTGAATCATGTTTGTTATAAACTGATCCCCTGCTATGCCATTTTTGGTATATTACAAGCTAGGAAGACGACCAGGAAAGCGCCCAGACGTAGGCGACTAGATAGATCTATAGATATATAGATAGATACGTAGATAGAAACGGCCAAAGTGCCTGAGGTTCGCTCAGAAATGCTTCGCATTTAAAACAGCATTAGCAGCCGCGCTGACCACTTCATGCACGTTGGCGTATCCAAGGCAAACACGCGTGTTTTCTTACGAAATCCACGCATACTTCGGCTGTTTTGAGCATTATGTTTGTCGTAGTAATGGTCATGTAACAATAAGCAAATGGGGACTGCTGATCATGGTGCATCAATAATCGGAATGCAGTTTATTTTTGTTAGAGCCTATTTACTAATAAACACGGCACACGGAAGGAAGTCCGGTCTCAGCAAGTGGACTGTAGTTTATTTTTTCCTTTCAAACAAAGGAGGAAGCCGGGGCTAATGGCTGAATGCCTGACAAAAGCCTCGGCTCCCTTGTACAGTTTGACTACAGTTAACACAAAAACATAACTAAAAATATAACACGAAAAATGCATAAACCAGCTGCATTTTGCAAGTGTACAAAAACAAGCAGTTATTCAGCATACAACAATGAAAATGATGTTATACAAAACATAGACCAGAGTCGATTAAATATTTCTTTGCTTCCTTTTTAAACATTTTGAATGAAACATCAAAATTCACATTTGCCGACATTTTTAAGTTAATTTGTGTTTGCCATAAATAGTACGCGTGTTAAGGACCCGGTGGATTTGTTTCCATAAATGGTATGCATCATTGGATAAAGTATTGTTTTGAGTGTGTAAATAATTGGCCTTAACATGCTGCAACAGACGAAAAAAGGTAGACTTGGTTCACTCTAAGCAAATCATAATGATGAAACAATGGCAAAGTGGAAAAATCCTGGGGTCTGCCGCAGTAACCATGAATGCACCGCAAACTCTGTTTTGAAGTACCTGTAGTTTCTGATAGTTAGTAGTCTGTAGTTTCTGATAGTTAGTAGTAGTTATTTGTCCCCCATACCAGAATGCAAAAGTTTAGTTTAGAATATACAAGGGCATAATACATCCGCAGTCTCAACCACACGTGTAGCAGTAAAATATCTCGAAAAATATAAGCGACTGTGTGAGTTTTTGTTGTACTTCAGAGCAGGCCACTTGAAGAGGGCCTCTAGAACCGCCGTGTACGGTAAACGCGGGAAATACGGCAACTTTTACCACACGCAAAATGTCAGTCGCCTGTCCACGCGGTAGGAGAGGCTACACGTTGCTGTACGCGTAGTCACAGCGGTCACACTGGTGAGCGTAGTCGCAGTGGTCACAGTGGTGAGCGTAGTGACAGCGGTCACAGTGGTCAGCGTAGTCACAGTGGTCAGCGTAGTCACAGCGGTCACAGTGGTGAGCGTAGTGACAGCGGTCACAGTGGTGAGCGTAGTCCCAGCGGTCAAAGTGGTGAGCGTAGTCACAGTGGTGAGCGTAGTCACAGCGGTCACGCAGGAACACGTCCAACATGCGTACACTCGGGGCGCACGTAAAGCGCGTGTCTCCAGTCAAAGGCCACGTACGTCCAGAACACACGCGCGTGTCTTCGCTGGAATACACGGAAAGTTGTCAGGTCGATGGTAGGTGTTCAGCGGGCTTTCTTATATAGTGCGCAATATGCGTGCAAGCGGACATGCTCGGTCGAAAAGAGTTGGACAGAATCAATTCCGTCATGGACTTGTCTTCCATTGATCTGCAGCCACTCTTCACTTTCAATATCTACTCTGTGATACGATATGTGCCGTCCACTTGACATATCCAGTCCATCGTGGCAAATTACTGCCATAAGGCGGTATTCCTCGCGTCCTACCCATAATTCAGTCGAAAAGTCGACGCGGGTCATAATCTTCGAGGCGAAGCTTGAGTAGCGCTTCAGCTTTAGGAAAAAATATTCCTTGTTCCCAAGGACACTTTTCACAACTTCTACAGCAGCATTGCAGCCATTTGAACAGCGATAAGCCTTGTCAGGCGACGTGTAGGTTTGCTGCCCGTAGAAGTCCTGCTCAAACAGAGGGCGAATACGCAACACCGTCGTGTCACCGCTCCTTTGTTGCGGAATGCTCACTTCAAACATGAAGAACCACGTGCATCTTGTGGTAGTATGTCCACACAGTGAACAAAAAGTGCAAGATACCCTAAATCCTCCAACGGATCGTATGATCGGCGAATCATACGTAGCCAGAAGATGCTGCCACTCTTTTTCAGCGGCCTTCTGCATTTTGACAATAATCGGAGCTGCAGTCATCGAAGTTAATGACTGCTGGATAGTTACAGTCGCGGCTCCTGAGGTGGTAGGTGCCGTTGGCTGGGTAGAGCCCAGAGCGCGGTGAGCCATTGTAATCACGGCGACCAAGCAATCCGCAGCATCTCTTGGTTGTTGATTTGCAACCCTCGACGAAAAGTAATACGGAACACAGTTCCTCAGAGCGTTCAGAATGTCGAAGGTCTCACCGGTGTTTTGAAGCCACTTCTCTTTCTCGGGCAGGCACGCCAGGTGCCAGGTAGCTGTCAGAGATGTCGTCCTTTGTAGGTTTCGCCCGTGCACTTCTAGCCACTCGCGAATTCGTTTCAGCAGGCAACGTTCTAGAAGTAAGACGTTGATATGAGCAGGTATAAAGGATGATTCGTCCCTCACGAACAAAAGGTCTTGGTCCATCTCTGGAACCTGAACGAAATGTCACCACTACCAGTCGTCTTCCTCGTCAGCGCAAATCTCTAGGCCGCCGTATCTAATGATGATAATGGCTCTGAACAAGTAATACCTAGTAGATCGTTTTGTTTTTTATAAATAATGGCGCACACCTATGGTGAAAGAATGGCCATGCTTCTGGAGTTAATAAAGTGATGGCAAACTTTTATTGAAGTTCAATGCGCCCTGCCCCCTAATTATGCATTCTTTTTTAGGTGCTAGTAACTAGCCACATTATGTTTTCTGAAGAGCACGCCGGAATTCGCCCCTGCCAACAGGAAGCTGAAGTTGGCTCGGACGTTATCACACCCCAATAAAGAAACACTCATAAAAAGAAGGTAATTGTTGTGTTGTGTCCTTGTCGGTCTACTTTCGGTTTTATTAAGACGATGCCAGTGGCGCCTCACTTGGCGCCGATGTTCTGTAACTCACCGCTAGGGGAGCTTCGAGGCGCAGTGTCATCGACACCGACAATGTCCATTGACCATGGTAATGAATTATTTGCGAGATGGTTTATTATCATAAACGGGGAATTATCTGCGGCAGTGATAGGCATGGCCCATTGTTCATGTCGTGGCCTGTTAATCGTGGTTGTCGTACAGTCACGTCTTCCTATACTCATTGTGGCATGTATTAAGTTCAGCAGGTAACCATGAGAGGGGCCAGACGTCGGCGTATTGATAAGGTAGAAATAGTCAAAGTGCCTTTGGTGCTCAAAGAAATGCTCGGTATTTAATATAGACAACAATAATATCAAAACTTGTTCTGTCGTTCCTTTCTGTATTTGCAACCTTGTTCTCCCACAAAGAAGCAAGCAATGAAGCTTGAAGCTCCCCTTACCATTACATTACATGCTATTCATGTGTTGTGTTGATTACCTGTGGGGCGGTACTTTGCCTATCCACTCGCAAGCAGTAACACCATTCTCCCAATACTGAAAATTTTCACTACCATCACTTCCAAACACATTACATGGAGGGTCATATACATAAGTTGCAACTACGTCACACCGCGGAACTGTAGGATACGATCACGGAATGTGCCGCCATCGCCGCGCACGTCATGGTAGCAGATGACACCGAGCCAAGCTGTGCGGCTTTCGCATTTCCGATCAACGCCGTACGTCGCAATGACGATTTGTGCGAAATTTGGCTGCCGCACGAGAAGTAAGTGTAAATCAAATAAAAATGGACCAGACGTGGCAATGTACCGTTTGCCAAAGGTGATCACTAACCAGTGCGACCGCACGAAAGGGCTGTCCGAGAGCGCGCATAAATAGGAGGACCTGCAGAAACTGAATAATGTTCGGGTATGTGGACGTCACATCGCGACAGGCAACTTATGTTTCCAAATCTCTCCACATTTTTGGTCAGTGCGCTATGCGCGAGGTCAATTTTTCTCAAAACGTGAAGCACGAGATTGAACACTGCGAACGCGCCTTGCTTTTCGGGAGACCGGCTAAGCTCTTCGATGAAACGAACCCCGACTGTGCGCCAAACATCTTATGGGGTCACGGTTGCATGCTTGATCTTGGGCACGTGATCTTTGGCACTCCCCCGCTGTGGACCGCTAGTTCCTTAAAGGGACCCTAAAGGCAAATATCAAGTCGGCGTTGATTGTTGAAATAGCGGTCCTAAAACCTCGTAGTACTACTTTTATGCCAAGGAAGTGCTTATTTTGAAATAACATCACGTTTTGGTGGTGCGCATTGCGTTAGCGCACTTCAAGGCACCCGCCTGAAAGCGGTATTTTGCACGTCACTGTTGCCGTGCCCAACGTTGCCCGCATTTACTGCGCGGCGGCGTGCACTGGTGGCGTACACCATTCGGGCATCCGGCAATATAACATACATGCGGTATTTTGTCGAACTTTCTGTCAGAGCGACTTTCACGAGCGTGCAAAACACACGCGGCAGTACGCGACACCGAAAATACCATTGAGACGCAACCGCGTGAGCGAAGCAGGGCGCCGGGCGAAGCGCAGTTCGGCGAAAACGGAACTTTTGAACCACGCGCGCCGTTCCCCATGGCAACGCCAAAGAGGTTCCTTTTTTCATGAATCAAACAGAAACGAACAAGCAGCAATTTATTACGTCTCTTGATGCGCGGAAGGTTCATTTTTATTGCAGCTAGTTTGACTACTAGTAAATAATTGTATTCAGACTCTCGCCCGTCATCGGTATCACTTCCAAAGTGTCCCACTATGGCGCTCATCGTGTGATACATTTAGCTTAATTTCTCGGTAAGCAGGGCACCGCTGTTGATATTATTGCCGTTTTAGACTGTCATACATAGAGCTTTCACTCTGACATAAATTGTTATTTGCCTTTAGTGTCCCTTTAAGGCCTGACCACACGTACGCGTTGCAGCGTGTCAGCGCGTGACCCTTTGAAGCGGAGCCGCACCCTCTCCCTGTGTAGAGAAAGGGCGCGCAGCTTCGCGTAACCCCGTGCCCTCTCTCCCCGTAGGGAGAGGGCGCGGCGCCGCGTCAAATGGCCACGCGCTGATACGCTGCAACGCGTACGTGTGGTCATGCCTTTATGGTATTTCAGCGGGTGTTTTGAACTGACGAAAAATTGTTCTCAGTTAACGACGCTAGCAATAATTATACGATGCGTTAGAGCAATTACGATTCAACTTTGACATTGCCAGGGATCTAACACCTCTGTCACGCGGCCAGGAGGTCACTACCTACAGCACCATCACGCGGTCCTGGTCGCCAGCAGTCTTCCTTCGGCCAGCGGACGAACCGCGTTCCATGATTTTGCATACGAAGACGGTAAACAAATTCGTCGCAAAAGAGAGCATGTCAGGTTAATGCCACCTCAGGAGGCCACTGCCACCATTCCACCGCATAAAGAAGCCGCGGAACCCACACAATCGCTACGCCGCAGCACAAGGCAACGACGCGAGCCTTGCTGGTACCCGAGAGACGTTAAGGCTTGCTGTTGTCCAGAAAGGGGAAGATGTAGCAGAGCTGCGCCACCATGACGTCACCAGGCCAAGTATCAAGCACGATGTACACGTGACGTCACGTCTCTGCTAATATAATATCACCGTCGCCTCAGCAATAAACGCTTTTCACTGTTCGAGTACCTGCTTGCTTACGCATTCCATTTTGTGAAGTTGGATTACCAGCGGAGATGGCGGGCTCACTCCCGTCTCTGCTCTGGTTGCCGTGCATTACAAGCGCGCTGCTCCTCGGGTGTTCTCGCAATGCGCAGGCGCGCCACACTTGCTTCAGACGACAATACCAACGCGTCAACTCGACGGACGTGGCGAGACACATAGTGACAGCTCTTTATCATTTTAATGCCTTAGTTCTTCCGCCGCTCCCTAGAGGGCACCACTGCCTTTATCAGTTTAGTACTTCAAACAAAGACTCCAATTTAAAATCAATAAAGCCAAATCCTCCTCCTAATTCAAGCAAAGATCTAAAGCATTAAATTGATTAAACCCCTGGTGCCCTCTAGGGAGCGGTGAAAGAGCTAATGCATTAAAGTTTTTCCACTGTGAGCGAAAAATTGGCGTTGTCCGGGAGCGATAACTTGAGATAGATGCAAATAACTATGTGATAAAAAATTTGGGTTCGAGTGGCAATGGAAAGCCCTCTGCGTGGCAAGCAGGTGTTCCACCACACAGCCACGCCATTGCTTGGAAGTGCTTCCGAAGAAAACCCTATCATGCGAATGTTATATAATGCAAGTAGTCTCCTTAATGCATGTAATTTTGCGTGGCAGAAGCTTAGAATCGCGTCAGGCGTTACGACATGTGAACTGCAGAACGAATGAGAAGTTTAAAGGCCCATTCACTACAAAGTGCTCATAAACATTTCATTATCATCACCAGCAAAAGCATCAACAAAGTGAGCAGCTGCGTTGGTTCGTGCGTTGCCTTACGAACGCGTAGTGGGCACTTCGCAGCTGCAGTTGCAGCAGACATTGTAGAATAGTTCTAAATGGCGAATGCTACGCGCAGAAACGTTGTTTTCCTTGCGGCATTGTTGAAGTACACACCTAGAAGAGAAGCGAGGCTACCGAATGAGAACACGATGCGAACGGGGCCCGATATCGCTATCGCATTCTACTCTTGAGGCGAAGCTCAAGCGTCCTCTCAATGGTTCCAGGAAAGTCGATGTTCGTTTTTGGACCTCAAACTACCTTGAAAGATAATCATTTAGGGCTTTAGCCCTAATATACGGTAGTGTTCACACTATCGCCACAGGTGGCTCCTGAAATTTTTTTGTGGGAAACTACATGGGCCGACATTGTCACAGCGTGGTATCGCTAGCATAGGCGGTACGGGTACCAACCGTACTCGGATTCGTTTCCTAAGGTCCAATGAAAATGAAGTTTCGGCTTAGTCAGACTGGGTAAGGGCCGTAATTTTGAGGGAACAAGCAAGCAAGCAAGTTACGTAGCTGCAATGGCCACAAGAAAGTGGCATGATCGCTTGATTTGTTAACCACGTTCCCACGAGGACGCCTACAGAGAAGCGACCTCCCAGCAACTCTTACTTCTGCAAAATGCCGTACAGCTTCGATATCACTCAGCCGATCCTGCACACCTTTCTTTATTGTGAGTTATGAAAAAAAATGCCTAGCCAGAGACGTAGACGCGTTATGGCCGGAAAGCCAAAAAGCGCCCCGAAGCAAAAGTTTGCAATGCTGATGCGATAATTAGTTCAGCGAATGAAATATGGGAACTGGAAGGACAATGTGTGTACTTGAGTGTTTTGATGCGGTGGAGTTTTTATTTTGGCGAGACGTGCGTACAACAGAGATATAAATTCAATTGTATCAACACCTCTCCCGTAAATGGGTGCTCGAAATTTCTCAGTGGGTTACGTTAATTTCTTTTGAGTCCTGGATTTTTCAACATGCATGAGAATGGAATCGTGTTAATTTGACATACTGCTACAATTTCGACACCCTCAGTTCGTTCGTATTGAGTACGCAATACGTTCGTATTGAGTACGTATTGAGTACAGTACGCGTATTACAAATATAACATAGCCACTGTATATCAGCAGGGATTGTAGGTTCTTTATCATAACTGAAAACAAAATTTTAACACCACTGAATTGTGCTTTATCTGCCCAGACGCCGGCGTCTCACGAAAAATGCAACCAGGGCCCTGGAACCATGGCTCGTCGACGAAGAAGACGATGACAAGGCAGTCGGCCTGCTCGTACCAGTGAGACGTCAGCAGTAGTGCCAAGAACAGGACAACTATGAAGAAGCAGGAGGGTTCCGTGAGCACAAGGGTACGCAAACACTTTCTCTCCTCATTCACTTCGCTTTTTCCCCATAGGAGAAGGGCTCCTAAACGTATTGTTGGATTGTAACCGTCTAAAGGCTGTGAGCAACTGTATGCCGAGATAACGGCCTGATCCTACCGTAATGCTACCTGTCACGACGGTCTAGTGGTTATGATGATCGACTGCTGACCCGAAGGTCGCGGGATCGAATCCCGGCCACGGCGGCTGCCTTTTAAATGGAGGCTAAAATGATTGAGGCCTGTGCACTTAGATAAGTGCAGACGGCGTCCCTCATAATCATATTGTGGTTTTAAGACGTTAGACCCTAACAGCTATTATTACCGAAATGATACGCGCAGGACGAGGACACCCGGTGTAGCTGGTTCGGCTTCTCGCCGTCGGTGGCGCAGCGGTTCGCGAGGCCTGAGTGGGTGCTGGTGTGCTTCAGCATGGCCGCCTTCGTTCAGGGCATGGTGATCAGCGGCTTCATCAACGTGTCGCTGCCCACGCTCGAACGCCGCTTCCACCTGCGTAGCGTCGAGACGGGACTCATTGTGGCCATGTACAACGTCGGCTCGCTCCTGCTCATGGCGCCAGTCACCTTCTTCGGCAGCGAGATGAACAAGCCGCGGATCATGGCCATCGGAGTCGCATGCATGGGCCTCGGCTCGTTCATCTACAGCCTGCCTCATTTCGTGGCCCCGCAGTACAAGTGAGATCAGTGGCAGCAAATAATTGCGTGCACCAGCTACTCGAACAGTAGTGAAATGGGATGGCGTCCGCTTCCAATGCGGGAGTCAATGCTTCAATTCACAATGCTTTGGACAACTGATGTAATAGTGAAGCGCTTAGAGCCAGCGTTCGGTGGTGGACGGGCACTCATCTCGACAGACGGTTACATAAAAGCTTACAGGGTGCCTTAAGTATTCTCCTCAGACGACTCGAAGGTGAAAGCCATCTTCATCTTTTTTTTCTCAATCAGTGTATTGGCCCTCCCCCGCCCCCCTCTGAAATCTTTCTGCACATAACGTGTTTTTTCACTGACTCCAGGATCGGAGGCATTGCGAGCTTTCTGCACCTTAACTGGTTTCGCATTGCCTCCGTGATCGGTGCACCCATGACCGAGCGACAATGTAATGGTATGACGTCATCGGGTGGGGCCACGTTACGTGGCGTCAGTTATGTCACTATGGCGTCGTGATGGTGTCCAAAGGTTTAGTGATCTGTGAAGTCATGATGACGTCATATGGCGACTTCGTCACGTGATGATATTTTGACATCACTCGTGTTGACACCGCAGATGCGGGACGCCGGCAGTCATAATTATTGCGTTTGAGGAGGCATCTAAGGCTTTCGCCTTAAAATGTGTGAAAGTATCTTAAAATGTGCGAAAGAGGGCGCGTTGTTCACCAAAGCCAGGGTTAAGTGGTTGTGCAACTGTGGGAATCAGCATCGCAGCCGCAGGTGACATACCATGGCAGCATGCAGTAGGTACCTGCGCGTTTCCAGCCTGGCACTCGGCAGATGTCTGTTGAATACAGTAACATTCATAACTGATACTTATTAAATGTTAACAGGTGTTCGCAGTAACACGTTTCTATTTACTAGAACAGTATATAGTAACCAACCTTTGTCAGTGTGCATGGTGAAATAGGATATCTGCTTCCGTGTGCAAGGTCAGGTTATTCGTCCAGACAAATGAGACTGCAATTGTTATGATTGTCGGAGTGTTCGTTAAGTCCAAGAACACCGCGTAACAGTGAGTAGACACGTTTACCCAAAGTTTGCTATAATTGCAGAAACAATTTATTTTTAAAGAACCTACGATCTATTGGTAGTTCCCTGATATGAACGCTTTCCTGCGCGTCCTTGGGAGCCCTATCATGAAATGCTTACTAGAATAGTAACAAAACTCCCTCCCATATTTTGCACAATGTTCAATATTAGACTTTTCACATAGCAAATTGCTTCCCCACTTGTTGCTGCATTTCAAAATGCAATCAATGCTAAACACATTAACAATTATTCACCTTATAGTGTAGCCCAAGGTCACCTGCACTTCCAATGGTATTTGGGCCTTTGCTCGTTCATGGGGGTCCTGTAAATGGTTTGCTTTACGCCACACTCGGAAGAAGGCACACTGTGATTAAAATTTCGTTGTTTATTCAATGCTTGAAAGGAGCTGTAGAAACTTGTATTTCTCCTTTCCGGAAGTGTAACCAAAATTTCATAGCGTACGAGGTCACTATTTTAGGCCACGAAAACGGCTATTACTTATGCGACAGAGCAGTGTTCAAGCCTGCGAGCAGTGCGCGATATCCAATAACAACACTGCTATCCACAATCATGCAATACCTCATAATGTACAGGAGAAGCACTTGAAACTTCAATTCTCTTTACTACTTCGTGGGCTTTACACAGGTTTAGCCGGCCGCTGAAAGACCTTTGCCCGTACGTCAGTGGACCAACGTACGAAGCCAGCGGTTCGCTTCGGAACTACCGCTTCATCTTTATGCTCGCCAACCTCGTGCACGGCTGCTCTACAGTGCCTTTCTACACGCTCTCAGTGGCCTACATGGACGACAACCTGTCGGCCCAGAAGTCCAGTTGGTACATTGGTACGACAGCTTCAGCAGGGTGTCATCTGGTGATTATGGTCTCTGGGTAGATAAGCTCGATTACAAGCCTCGGTAGCGCAAGGCGTGACTGTATACCTGAAACGCAATAGAAAAGCATCTCTACTGACATTCGTGCGAAATGAAAATCTTAAATCGAAGGGGTCTTTCGATATATTATATAAGCTCCGAGCACCTGGTCAAAACGGCTCAGTGTAGCGGTTACGGTGCTCGGCTGCTGAGCTGAAAGTCCCGGGTTCGATCCCGGCTGCGGCGGTCGCAATTCGATGGAGGCGAAAGGCTAGAAGCCCGTGTACTGTGCGATGTCAGTATATGTTAAGGAGTGCCAGATGGTCAAAATTTCGGGAGCCCTCCACTACGGCGTGCTTCATAATCATATCGCGGTGTTGGCACGTAAAACCGCAGATATTATTAGGAAAACTTCTCAGAGCCTCTGTATTTGTGTTCAAGCTTGCCTAGCATGTTTCTTACCGAGTCACACACAGGGACTGAAATTAGCATTTCTACGGTGCAGATCATGGTTAGATACGGCGCATGCCGGTTGTCAGGGTGTTGGATCTCCTCTTATTCTCAAATTGCTTATACACGATGCTACACGGGCCATCTGAGTCACCCGGAGATGTTTCAGCACTGTTGCACTGCTTAGTTCAACAAGTACAGAACGACCTTCGATTGCGGGTTGTGATTATATGTATATCAAATTACTTGATACGTGAAACTAAATTGAGCGGACAAAGCCGTTCTTTATAGTTGGATCTCACTGCTGCCATTTTTCTTCACTCGCAGGCATCTACTACACCGCAGCCATCATGGGGCCAGCGATCGGCTTCATTCTTGGTGGCACGTTTCTGAAAACGTACACTGATGTCAGCGTAGACGCCGCGAGGTGAATGTTTTGATATGACACCAATTGTGAGATACATGTCTATTAAGAGAGATATATATATAAAGGGCGAAAGTAACAGACAGCAAATAGGTGCAGCCTGCCCGAAATTTGTTACCATCAAGCGAGCGTTGACCGAGCGGTATGGCGGCCCCTCCTTCTGACGGGGGCAGCGTGTTAATGGAGAATTACAGCACAACATGAAATGCTGGCGTTAGCGTTCGCTTGTGCCGCTCGCTATGACTTTGCGGAAGGCAATACGAATGCTTGCCTCGAATGGACATGTATGGATAAGGCTTACTCACATGTAGCGACATAACGACTCGAAAAATGAACAGCCGTCGAATGGAGAAATATATCCGTGTCCAGCACAGGGCATGCGAAGATGACCACCTACCTAAAATTTGGTAAATATCGACAATAGTTGGAACGTTTGCAATTTTCGGGCCAGAACTACGAGACGATTACAAGGCACGGTCTAGTAGGGGACTCCAGGCTAATTTTGACCACCTGACGTTCTTCAGGTACATCCAAATCTAAGTACACGGGCGTTCTGCATTTCACCCTCGTCGAAATGCGGTCCCCATGGCCATGAATGGCCGTGGTCCCATGGCCACAGCAACGAGCTGTTATAGCTGTAAGGCTACCATGGCGGCAACAAGTACCGACGCCTCATTCCTACAACTACATTCACTTTTGTGATATGCGCAGCATTGGCCTGTCGCCGTCCAGCACCGTGTGGGTCGGTGCCTGGTGGATAGGCTTCATGATTACCGGCACCCTGTCGCTGATCCTGTGCGGGCCCATACTCGGCTTTCCCAAGAGATTACCGGGTGCTGTGGTGGTCCAGAAGCCGCTCGAAGTGGACGCGCGGGCGTTGAAGGGTGACTCGGTGCAGGTGCAGCTCGTCGACATGCCCAAGGCCGTGCATTACCTGCTGAGAAACTACACATTCCTGTTCATCAGCCTGGCCGCCACCGTCGAGAGTAAGTCTAGTGCGGAGAAGCAGCTTGGTTGTATAGCTCGCCACAATTAGGGCGATGCCTTAACTAAAATGTGCCCTCAAACTACAAAGAAGGAATGTTGCTGGAGCCAATGTTTCAGCAAGGGTACCTCTTTTCATCCTGGTAGCAACTATGCTCCGTTTCATACACAGCAGTCAACGCACTGCAAGCTACGCAAGAAGTTTGGTCAGCAAAATGTGTAACTCCGTGTCTCAAAGCCGCGTTTCGTCGTCGAAAGTGCGAGCAGAGCAAGCGCACCCGCGTCACGCGTCGCGATGCTTCAAACAAAAGAAACGAAGACAACGAAACGCTGAGAGATATAAAAAACCATGCTCACAGCCGTATCACAGTGTTATTTATTTCCGAGCCAAAATAACGTTCTGAGTTATTACTCTGCGTAAAACCTAAATAAATCGCACAGTGGGTGCCAAAAAAGAACGAAATATTTACTGGTGCGAAAACAAATACTACAAGGAGTCGCACTGGCCTCCACAGCGTTTACTGCTATGTCTGGAACGTAGCAGTTTCTGCCGTTTAGAAGACAAGTCGTTGTGAAGCGCGTACGAAGTATCTGGTTGCTGCGTATTAGGATTGCGGAGGATGCATCATTTATTGCGAAAGTATTGATAGGGACTCTACAAGCGAGCATTTGCCGTCGGCATCGGTCCAGTGCACTTGTTAAAACGATGGCCCCAGCGTCAATCCCTACTTGACGTTTTCTAATAATATGGGAGCAGGTTCGAGTGATCATACGCTGCTTCGCGCATCATGGTTGTCAATAAATATATCATGCGCACATGACCGCTTTATTCAGATCAGTGGTTATGTTTGTACGTATGTTAGGAAAGTGGTGGAATTGTTCAATGCAGCAAAGGTTTCCTATCGGGGTCTGCCACGTACGCAGTCCCTAAATTATAGGGCGTTGTAAAAACATTGAGGCTAGTAGCTTTGAAAGTGTATGCGTACTTGAAAAATATGTACATTTTTGAAGAAAAGCAAGATTTTACGTTCAAAGCGGAATATTAACTCATGATATAGTAAGTTTTGCGTGCAGTACCTAGTCGCCGGGCAAATGTACCACAAGGTGAACCCCCTAATCTCTATCGCGTGCAATTTAGCGCGCAAAAAGGTCTCTGATCATCCGGGTATAGTAAATCAACGCATGTAAGTACACGAGTTATAAGAACGAAACTATTTCTCAGTATTAGAGCATATGCTTTTTACGTTTACATAAAACAGGTGGTTTTCCGGCAGATATAGGCGTTCCTAAAATTTTTGGCAAGCTAAAGTCACGTTAGCGTCATAATAATTGTCACTGCTGTGGAGTCGGTACAACTTATTGTGTTGAAGCATGCTTCAATTGCCGAGACAGTGCGTATAATTGTGAAGTTGATCACACAGACACTCCAAGCCAAAATATGAAATCGGCGTCGGTGTAGTGGCCCAAATGAAGTCCGAAATCGATGTGACTCTAGGCTGTGGAATCGAAGACCAGCACGAGACAGAGCGGGAATTCATTAGAGCGCCAATGTTCAGTGCACTGCACTAGGCCATCAAAAGTATTACTTTCACGTTCTATATGATTGATTGTTAGGCGAGTTGGTAAGGGTTCATGAATATGAAACGGTGCAACAAAAAGACACACAGCACTGACGATGAAATGTCTTTGTGTTTTCTTTCCTCATCGTCAGTGTTTTGTGTCTTTTCCTTGCTCCGTTTCATAATTATTATTTTTACGTTGTGTAGTTGTTACATACATATATATGTCAATATGAACGCTTCACCTTACGGATGAAATTATGACCTTTACATTTTTTTCCATGTCGTTGGTCTGCCTTCCGATATTCAGCTGTCCCAACGCTGTTGCGTATTTCTCCCGCAGCGATGCTCGGCTCCGGCTATTCGAACTTCGCCGCGAAGGTGTTCGAATCCGAGTTTGGCATGACCTCGGCTAACGCGGCACTCCTGCTTGGTAAGCAAAATCGGCGGCTCTGCTGTCAATCGAGTTATTTTACTTAACACCGAAAAAAATTCTCTAGCAAGAAATGCTGCTGACGCTCCAGCGACTTTCTCTTTTCAAGAGTTTTTTTTCATCTCTCCAAGACTAGGGGCCCGTAGGGTACGAATGTTCCTCACAGACGCTGCTGCTAGTTCACCAAATTCACGTGATAAAGTGCATCTGAACCCTTGAATACAGTGTCAACAACTCGGCAAGTCAAGCACGTTCCACTGGCGTTGCCTGGACACTTGTGAGTGAGAACTTTAGGCACTCGTACGCCTTGTAACGTCCAAACCGAGAGCTAGAGTGCTAGCCGTACTGCCGGGTGCGGACGGGGGGCATATTTGCCTACTCGGCCTTGCCTAGGCTTCGCTCCGAGGGCAACCTGACTGAGTTTTCAGACCTTCCAATGCACGACATGGAATCACAACAAGCGAGTATTGCGACAAGAACGCCAAGCACTGAGATCGAAATGACCGAATCTGAATCAACGCTTCCCTATGATAGCACCAGCGTGCGAACGCTGGACGCGTTGGGACCGTGGCGAGAGGTCATCAGTAGACGCAAGCTGAAGAACATAGTTGACGCTGTACTAACGCCGCTAGCTCAACGGAGCTCCATCAGCCAGCCTAACAAGTCAGCACCACACCAATGCCAACAGACGCAACAGTAATACTCCCAGCCACCCCGAGAACGCCACAACACAAGCAGGCCACCTGTACGTTGGCCGTCGCCCCCACTTCCCGAGGACTACTACAAGTTATTATACAGACCAATTACAGGTATGAAACTTACCAATTGGACAGACGAAAAGATTTCGGGAGGGATAGCCCGCGCTTGTAGAATCACTTTTCGCGAATTCTGTGCCAACGTCATCACCCACACTCAGTGGCGTCAGAATTTGATCATCACAAGTACAGGTGACGAAGTCTATGAGCTCAAACTGGCTAAAGTCACGAGTATTCAACTCGGAGCTACCACATATAACATAGCGCCATACATCAAGCCGGTTTCAGGCACAGTTACTGGTGTCGTCCATAGAATCACGCCGGGTACAACGGAACAAAGACTCATGAAACTGCTAGCAGCGAATGATAACTGCGCGATCCTGCATGCCAGGATGTAAGGAAGATCTCCATACGGAGTAATTCCTTTCGAAGGACCACCTGTCCCTTTTTACGTGAAGGTGGCGAGCTCAATCACCCACTGTAGACCTTATCAGAAATCTGTTCAGTTATGCAAGGCCTGTGGGAATATATCACACAGGCGGGATGTTTGCCCTAACCCCGATTCTGGAGTATGCATTACGTGTGCAGAACAACACATCGATCCAACTCATCAGTGTGAACCGAGCTGCAACCTTTGCGGCTTACCTCACGAGACGGCAAGCAGGAAGTACTGAAATAAGGTAAAACCAGCAGCTCCATCTCCACACATCAGAGAACGCAGCCGAACTAGGCAGACAAGCTGCGTGCACAACCCGAGTGAGCCTTTTTCCAGCATTCCCCCAAGCGTTCACGATCGCGCACGCCAAGAAGAGAGCCGAACATGCGAGAGACAAGCGACGAACGCAAGGGTGGTCAACAAGAGCTGAGCTGGGCAGAGATAGCCGCCGACGCTACACATTGCTCAGCGCCTAGCAGGAACGCCTCCCCTATCCGCAACTCACGCTTCGAGGAAGAAGTGACAACTCTCCGCAGACAGAGGGAAGACCTGAAATGCAAGCTTGAGGAGCAAGAGAAACAGGCGCAATCACGTGAGGCTAATATAGAACGGAAGCTAAGTCTTCTGATGCAACAAACAGAACAGCAATAAAAGGCACCCGCCGCACCACCACCGAAACACCACGCGGTGAACCCAGATATCATTCCAGCCCTTGAGACGGGTTTCGAAGCAGGCCTCGAAATGGCCATAGAGGCAATGATGACAAAAGTGCTAGCCAGAGTGCAAACAGTAGTCCAGGCTCTCAAGCTGTAAATTGCCCAAATGGGCGAGGGATTGAGCCAACGCATCGTAAGACTAGAACTCGAAAAAGAACAAGCTCGTAAGAAGCCGAAATACCCGGTCCGCGAAGCCCAGATTCATAAAACTCTCGGTAGTCAAAATGGCGGGGACAAATAAGCAGGATTCGAAACAACACCAGTACATCAAGATTGGGCAATGGAATTGTCACTCTATTTAACGAAAAAGACAGATGCTCACGCAGCTGTGCACACAACTCGAACAGGACATCATTGCTCTTCAGGAAACTGATGTAAAGAAAATTCACGTCAGGGGGTACCATACTGGCATCGCTGATGGCAAAACCAAAACGGCAATTCTTTCCAGGAAAAGCATTACCACCCTACATCGCATCGATCATACCATCATTGAAATTGTTCCTGAAAGAAAAACGCAGCAAAGCCTTTCTGTTCTAAATATAGATAGCCGTCCACGAGATCACCTGAAAGATCTCGACAGATTCCTCTGTGAAGTGAAATATATAGCTAAGGGAAACAAGCTGATCGTCGTGGGATATTTTAATGCATCTCATGTAGCCTGGGCCTACACTTTTACCCTAAAGAAATGGAGAATGTTTACAATGCAACTTAGCATCATCAAATGACCCTGATCAACGACCCTCAAGTGCCTACGTGCATGGCAAATAGCGTGTGTAGAAACACAAGCACTGATCTTACATTCATTCATGGAATCAAGGAATACGAATGGAGCTGCCTGGACGAAACCTTAGGTAGCAATCATCACATGACACAAACAGCCGTACCACACCACAAAACCAGGATACGACTTGGAACAACAAAAGTTACAGATTGGCAAGCCTTTAGCTCCGAAACAACTACCAAGGACGTTTTAGCAAGAGCAGCAAAGCACACGAAAACGATCCAGCTCATATACCGCACCCTTGTCGTTGACCCTACTTACTCCACCTGTGGAAAGCCCGCCGAGGACACGTCAACGCTTGAAACGTAACAGATTCAACAGAATACTCAAGCTCAGGATTGCAAATATCACCAATGAAGCAGAAGACTACGCCGAGCACCTAAGGAGACAAAATTGGCACCAAGCCTGCAATCGCCTGCAAGAGACGTTGAGCACCAAACGTACCTGGGCGGTGCAAAAAACGTTCCTCGCGAACAAGGAAAACAGGGGAACAACTAGAGAGAATGTCCACCTCCTTATATATAATTTTCACGGTACGGAAGGAGTCATAAGTGAAGCCAAGTAGTAGTTTCTCAGAAGATATTGCATCAGAACGGTGGACCAAATATTCAATGTATACAAAGGTCGCATCAATCATGAACTAGACCGCACTTTCACTGCAGCAGAAACGTGTGTGTCCTTGAGTAACCTTAGTCGCAACACTGCTCCAGAAAAAACCAAATCAAGAGCAAAATTCTTCGTAAGCTTGATGGCAAAACGCTTGCTTCGTTCTTGACTATATCAGCTGAGAGAAGGGCGAGTTCCACCGGAGTGGAAACACGCCGAAGTAACTATGATACCCAAACCCAACAAGCCCTTGGCCATTCAGAATCTTCGCCATATATCTCTCACTTTGTGTACGGGAAAACTTTATGAACATATGGAATCGCCTCAGCCCATACCTTCCAGAAAATGGATACATCACGAACACCACGTTCGGTTTCAGGCCCAATATTTCTGCCCAAGACGTCCTCCTACAACTTAAACATGAAGTAATTGACCAATGAGACGCTTACAGCAAGCGAGCCATCCTCGCCACTGAAGTAAAAGGGGCCCTTGACAATGTCTCCCATGACATCATCCTTGACCATCTAAATCTTTACAACTGCGGGGAGAAACTGTACCAGTATGTTCGGAATTTTCTCACTGACAGGACAGCGATTGTAGGACTAGGAAATCGCTCAAAACAATTCAGGCTACCATCTAAAGGTACACCACAAGCATCTGTTATATCAGCAATGCTCTTCAACTTAGCCATGAGCTCGCTGACTAACCAACTAAAATAAATAGAAGGCATCAAGGACGCACTTTATGCGGATGACCTCACAATTTGGACCACAGGTGAATCTACCGAAACCCAACAGGATCAACTGCAAGAGGCGGTGCAAATCACTGAGCAATACCTTACAACATGCGGTCTCTCGTGCGCACCAGAAAAATCAGAACTCTTGATATTACGGAGACGCACGTGAGGCCGCCCGCTGCAGAAAGTCCCGGATCCTGAAGTGACGCTTGGGGGCATCAGTATTCCCAGAGTCTCCACACTACGCATCTTCGGCTTCTTATTCAAAAACATGGAACCAGTGGAGCGGAGCTAGAAAAGCTACAACGAAGAGTTCCGCAAACAACGCATCACATCAAGCAAGTTGCAAGCAGACGCCATGGACTGAGAGAGGAGGACTCCATAACTACAATTGAAGCGTTACTCACAAGCACCGTACCCTACGGAACCCCATACCTGGACATGAAGAACGGCCAGCGTAACAAGGCGAACATCCTCATCAGCAAAGCCTATAAAATTGCCATGGGACTTTCACCGAACACATCCATGACAAAACGCCTCAAGATGGGCATTCACAATACGTGCGAAATGTTGATTCAAGCGCAAAAGGTGAACAGACTGGAAAGATTAAAGCTTACAAAAAGGACAAGCTCTTCTGAGGAACCGTGGCTATACAGTCGAAAAAGAAGTACACCCGCCCCAGTCTATTCCCCATGAAATCAAGGAGAAAATTTATGTGTGTACAATACCTAGTAACATGGACCCGAAACATGATAAGGGAAGAAGACGAGCACGAGCACAATAGTTACAGCAGAGGCTAGCGAGCTACAGCGACAATGAGAGCCTACAGTACACGGATGCTGCTAAATACCGACGAGTAAACAGATATGTAGCCAGCGTGGTGGATGAAACGGGTAGAGAGCTCGCTGTTGCTTCGACACATGCAATTGATGCAACCACCACAGAGGAACTGAGCGTTGCGTTAGCTATCAGTACAAGTTCTTCGTCAGTAACCATCGTCACGGATTCACAAGAAGTGTGTCGAAGATTCCTAAAAGGAACAATTAGCAGATCAGCCCTTCAAGTTCTCCTCAAGTGCGACTTCGAAGACGCAAGTATCCCCTAGACACTGGGGCATGAATCTCTAGCACGCAACTGAGCGGCGCATGCCGCAGCCCGAGAGCATACAGACCGGGCTACTCCACAGAGATATTCGGACTCCAGAAATGCAGAGGAGCGAATACCTAGGAAATGTTCACAAATACTCGCGCACTACAGGAAGCAACGACGCCACTATCCACCTGCTCACAAAAGGCTGACTAGAGAGCAAGCAGTGGCTTGAAGGAGGCTCCAGGCAGGCACCAATCCACACTTTACACTACTCCACGCAGTTTACCCCGGCAACTTCAGTAGGAACTGCAGATACTGCCCGTAGAGGACTAACACCCTTTACCACATGGTATAGGGATGCTGACACAGCCCAAGGATCTTGCCCATAGACGAACAGAGTATCCAAGAAAATCCGGATGACCAGTGGGAAGCGTTTCTGACGTCACTAAACCCTGAGGACCAGCTCAGGCTGGTGGACAGCGCTCACGCATCAGCTGCAAGCCATGGCTACTTGGAATAAAGAAGTCGCCCACCTCTGGGCGAAAAGAACGCGCACCTTGTTGGACAACAAAATTTATTTCACTCTCTTCAAAACATTCAACTTGACACAACGAAGACAAAAATCGGCACGCCATTTACAGCGGTATTTTCAAAGTGAATATGTCTATGTTTCCGCGTGGCATCGCTGGTTCTTCCAGATTTGCCTTAACATCAAGAATCGTCACGATACTACAAATCCATTTCGCGACCCACTTAAACCAACTTACACAGCTGAATGGCGTGTCTACCAGAATAACAGTGATTGAATGCAATCGTACAATAGTTAAGGAGCTTAAAACTTCATACTTTGAGTAATTAGTGTTGCCAATTTGCAATAACTGTAGTTTGCTTGTTTATACTTTCTTCTTTTTCAGCTTTTTGTTCATTTCCACTGTTGTTGCTACAGCGGTTAGCGCTCAAATGATGCCGTGTTGCAGTATCAGCCTACGTAGCCAGGGGGGAGGGGGGTGGCCTAGTTCCCCGGGCACCCCCCGAAATTTTGATGAGGGGGTGTTTTTCCTCAAATATTCAAGGCCCGCAGCAAGTGCCCTCCCTTCTTCAACAAAATTTCTGGCTACGGGCCTGAGTCCTATCTGTTGGAGTGTAAAACTCACAGGGTCTGTAATGCACTGACTTAGCACGACGGGAAGGCGAAAGCCATCTTGTCTTCTCAGTCGATGTACTGATCCTGCCCCGCCACCCACCGAAAGCTTTCAGCATCTAACGTGGTTATGCACTGCCTCCGAGATCGAAGGCACCTCACCTGGTTTTGCACTGTCTCCGGGATCGGCCCCTATTTGTCCAAGGTACGATGTGATGTGATGAAGTCATCATGAGACGTGACTTCACGTGAAGTCACAGTGGCGTCATAATGACGTCACAAATCTTGCCAATCTGTGATGTCATGGTGACACCATATAGTGACGTCATCACGTGACGATGATTTCATGTATCACTCGTTTCCAACGTAGCTGGACGCCGACGGCGACGGTGAGTTTTCGCGTTTGATGAGGCATCTAAGGCTTTCGCCTTAAGATTTTCGATGCTCCCGACGTGTTTGTCACAATCTCGAAACACTGTTTCGGAAAGCGCTTCTAATGAATACCTTCAAAGTTTACCCAAATGTCAAATGTGTAATCACCCTATACGGTGCAGAACAACTTGCTTTTATAATCTGCAGCATCTTGATTCCCTCCTGCAAAGAGGTGTAAGGTGTATTAAGGTGACAGGCTTAGATGCCTCATCAAACGCGAAATTTACCTTCGGCGTCGGTGTCCCGTGGTGTCGGGGACAAGTGACGAAAAAAATCACCACTTGATGACGTCACCATTAGACGATATCACAACAGCACAGATAGCCAAAAACGTGTGAGTTCATTATGACGTTGTCATGACCTCAATGTGACGTTACATGACGTAACCTCACATGCTCACGTCATCACACGACGTCGTAGCTTTGTCAAAGGTGGTCCGATCGCGGAGGCAATGCAAAACCAGGTCATGTGCCAGCGATCTTGGAGGGAGTGCAAAATCACGTGTCGGGCAGAAAGCTTTGGAATGGTGGCAGGGCACGATAAATACATCGACTGAGAAAAAAACGATGGCTTTCACCTTCGAGTCATCTTATTTGAATGCATAAGGGATCCTGTGAGTTTTATTCCTGAAGCTAGAGCCGATGCAACTGAAGCGAGGGTCATACAAGTACAGCTTGGTAGTTAAGGAAACCCCTTTCAGATGGCGACTGTGAGTGAGGCTGCAGTACTTTGCCGTAGCAGCTAGTGGGATTACCGAGTTCTGGAGAATACAAATATCAATTTGATATCAGATGTAGGGAAAACAGCTACTGCAAAGACGGCGTTACCATAAACTTTTGTCGCCGTCTGCCGACAGTTGCAGAAAACAGTTGTTCGAGAAATGTTGCCGCGAGTTGCTCGCTCCGACCGAACAAGTGACAAGCCTACACGCCTATCCGTATTTGACAGCAGGTAGCTTTGCTATTGCAGGGAGCAAATATTGCAATTCTTTGTCCTTGAATCTTGTTGAGATGCAGTTCAAGGTGTTACACTGAACTAGGTCAATCAAATATAATTCTTCCGCTGAAGTTCAGCAATTACAGCGTTGCAATAAGCGCGATATTATTTTTCATAAATATGAGTTCCTAAAGGGGCCCTGCAAAACAGTTCCACCTAAGCATCGAATGACCTCACTAAGTGGGTTTTCTGCCTCACAAACCAATTGGCGCAATTTTTTTTATAATCCATCAAGTACGAGAGAAATTGCAGGGGGCTTGTCGCACGCTTCAGGCGCTTTCTCTTTCCTTTCGTCCCAGCGAGGGCGCTGAAAGCTACATAGGCAGGGGTTACAAGGTGTCAAGAAGCTACGTCCTTTCGCCAGTGCGCGTCATCACCTTGAGTACTTTTTCTTTTTTTCTTCTTTCAGCGCACAGCTTACACTCAGTGCGATCGCCAGAACGCTGGCGTAAATCTATACTGTGTGTAATTCTTGCAATATAAAGCGCAGCGCAGGCACTTCGCGGCAACACGCTGCGGCCGCGGTAACTGTGCAGCTGACTATGCAAAAATCAGGCATTAGCCGTGGAGTTTGTGTTTAGGACGTGGTCACTTTGGATTATGGCATAATCTGGAGTGACCTGGATCTGGTGTGACCAGGATCTGGATTATGGCATAATCTGGACTGAGTGATTTCTCGCTGACTTTGAAAATAATTGCAAATGTCAGGTCGCCTGCAGCCTGTAGAGTTTGACTCAAATGTTCTCAGGAGGCTCGACTACCGATCGACAGTGTTTTCTCACCATGCTCAAAAGGTGTTGCTGGACCCCTTGAATATATGACTTCCTTTGCAGTCGATAACGGCAATCTACAGGAGTGACGTAACGACATTCGCAGGCATGATCGGGATTCCGAGCGCGTGCTTGGGCTGCTTTCTGGGCGGCTACGTGGTCTCCAAGCTGAACCTGAGCTGCGCAAGCATTATACGCATGTGCATCGTAGTCTCCGTGCTCAACTGGTTCGTGTTCTTCGCGATGCTCAGCTCCTGCCCGGACATAAAATTCGAGGGCATTGACATGGAAAAGAAGACGTGAGTGGTTCACATTTATAAATTGGACTTTTTAGTTGCAGCATAGCCTAATATTAGGTTGTAGCGCTCCTAACAGAGGACACGACATACCAGGAGCGCAAACAATTCACGCAAGCAGTGCTGGGCAATATCGAACATACATGTAACTTCGATACTCTCTTAATTACTGATCGAGTATCTTGTATCTGTATCGCGATACGTGTCGCAAAATGAAGTTCAGCGAAACGGCTGTTCGGCCTAGTTGGAAACGGTTCATCTTTTAAGAAGCGAAAAATGACACGGGGACCAAGCATAGACACACACAGGACAAGCGCTTTCTAACAACTGATTTTATTACCAAAATAACGCAGACTTTTAAACCATACGGAACTGCGCAAATCCCATCTGTTAATGCCTTAGCGCACATCGCTAAAACAACATAAAAAGACGTTCACAAAAAAGCAGAAAGCAGGTGTGACGTAACGACACTCTTTGTCTGATAGCGTATTGAAGGATGACTAATGCAATGGTCCTTTTCTTGTGAAATGAAAAAAAAAAAAAAAGCTTCAGCAATTTCTCTAGATGTCTAGTACTGATGAGTGAACGAAGTGACGGTAGTATCTCTGCTAGGGTTGCACTCACGTTTGTTGCAGTGCAATGCTAGGTGTCTGCAGGGACGTCCTTTTAGGCTATGAGTATCAAAATGAGTATCTGTATCTGTATTTCCGATACATTCAATAATGTATCGTGTATATTAAGATACAAAATACCGCTATCGCAACACCACCGTGCGAAACAATTATCGCGGGCTGAACTCTGCTTCTCAAGCTGGTACTGACGCTACTAAACCACCTGAATAAAACTAAGGGCGGCAACATAAATTTATTTTTCCGCCAGAGTCTTCTACTGAGGGCAGGCGACGAGGTCTGCGCGTCCCTATTGTTGGAGTTGGTGGCAACTCGCGCAGTCTCCACACGAACAAGCTCGTGAACGTCTTCGTCCACCCGACGTAGCTTTTGTTTCTCAATTTTTTGTTCTTTTTAGTTGTGTCAATTCGATGACACTTGCTCTTAGCCACGGTCCGGCGTCGCCTACTCTAAAGAGTGTAGAGCCTATTACGCAAATTATTATGCCGCTTTCGTGTCGTAATTGAAGGTTCCCTTGCGTGGTGCTTCGTACCGAAATCTGAAGTATGCAAGTACGAAGTTGCCTTGCGTCTCATAGGATTCACACATCAGCAATTTGAAGTACATCGTGGAAACAAGTCTGCCTTACATGCGATGACATTGACCAATATGCAAATAACGTTTTAAGGATATAGATCCACCGATAGCGATGCTCGATGTAATAGAACAAGCCTTTACCTAACACACGATATCTCTGTATACCATATTATTTCTTTTCGTGCTATTTATATTTTCAAAAAAAATTGAAATCATAATTTGATTGTTAGCGCTAATGCTTTCTTACCTGTTCTTTTGCATTCCGTACCTAGGTCTTTTTATTGTTTTTTTCCGGTGTGGTCGCTGCAACATCTCTTTTGTAACGTGCTGACAAAATAAGCTGTATGCTTTAGCGTTACTTTTAAATGTCTGCGTTGTTTCTCCTACTGTTTGCACATTTATACTTCAGATGAGTTTACTGTTCTGCCAAGGTGATTTTGAAAACAAATATATAAGTATATGGGCGGAGCTTTGGTACTATACAGTAATAATAATGTTTCAGATTTAACGTTCCAAAACCAAGTTATGATTATGAGAGACGCCGTGGAGGGCTTCAGAAATTTCGACCACCTGGGCTTCTTTAACGTGCACCTAAATCTAAGTACAAGGGCCTCAAGCATTTTTGCCTCCATGGGAAATACAGCCGCCGCGGCCAGGATTCGATCCCGTGACCTTCGGGTCAGCAGTTGAGCACCATAACCACTAGACCACCGTGGTGGGTCTTGAGTATACAGTACCAAACATTCTGCTTACCACTTAATAAAGCAGCGAAGTTGAGATTGCGTTATGATAATGGAAATTATTAGGAGCCATCCTAAAGACGTTGCTTGGGGGCCCTCGAGAAGATTTTAGATGAGGCATTCGAGAAACATATATACCAAATGATCTGTTTTTCTCATGAGCGTCGCAACGAGCCGTTTCAGGCAATTTTCCATTGGCAATGAATTTTTTGTCTTACCTTAAGTTAGTTCAGTAAAGAGTCTCGTTTCTACAAATTGACTGCCGCCATATGAATTGTCGCTATACCACTTGACAATACAATTCGTCTGCGACGTTTGCGGGTTGCGGATATTCTTTTGTTTAAGAACAAACTGTTCAAAGATCGCACGTTAGTGAGTATATCGATGACGAACGCTTTACACCAGCAGATACGTAGAATATGAGCAGCCATTGCGGTTTTATTTCCCCTACGTATACTCCATTCGTTACAAAACTCGCTTCCAGCTTTTAAATGCGAACCATTTCTTAGCGAACCTTTGGCACTTTGAGCGTTTCTTTCTATCTATCTATCTATCTATCTATCTATCTATCTATCTATCTATCTATCTATCTATCTATCTATCTATCTATCTAGCCGCTTACGTCTGGGTGCTCTCATGATCGCCTCCTTAACTTGGTGTAGACCAAAATTGGCATGGGAGGGTAAGAGGCTTTGACGAATAAGATTTTTGGGTCATGGCATGAATAACTTGAAAATCCTGTCGCGTACGTCGTCAAACCCTTTCCACTAGACACGTGTGTCGCATACCCGTTTACCACGGGAAGTGGTGTACGGGTATGCGCCACAGGTGATTGACAGTTTATATCTTCCCAGAAACGGCGCGAAGAGGCATTGGTAACTTAAATGCTTGAGCGTTAAAAAACCAACATCGGCAGCGTTGACTCGACGAATGGAAATAATGAAAATTAGGATCCCAGCAGGAATCGAACCCAAGCATTCTGCGTGGCAATAAGGTATTCTACCACTGAGTCACGCCAGGTGTATAAACTGCTTTGGAAAAACAGCCTACGCAGGTGTAGTATCGGTGCAACGTCAATTGTGGTTGTGGTGCTTGCTATCTAATTTTACAGAAAGCAATAAACACTACATGATACTCCTACGGTGTGTAGCCTACTCCTACGATACAGGCGTCATATCGGATTAGCGTCTGTGGTTCCAGTGTTGGCTCCACTTTAAAAGTAGTCTAATAAACATTACGTTTGTATTCCTATGATTAATCAAGCTATATTGAAGCATTGCTCGACCCCGGAGGAATACATTAACGAGATCTTAACACAGCGCACACACACGAACACAGAAGAATAAGGAAACGACGACACGAGCGCTGACTATCAACTGAACTTTTTTTTATTCACCACACACATATACACATTGAAGGGTCACATGATTAAACATATGCGTATCAGTTTACACTTTTATGACATTAAGCGCGAGTTAGACAGAACAAGATATCACACTTCTTAAGTGGCATCTAAAAAGCTAATCTCCTTTTCCAGGAGAATAATTGAGGCCTGACTAATACACCCCTCTCCCCCCTTTTTGATGTGGAAAGCTTCGATGATTTCTCTGACTGTGCGATCTTGATGTCAGCGCTCGTGTTGTCGTTTCCTTATTCTTCTGTGTTCGTGTGTGTGCGCTGTGTTAAGATGAAGATTTACCAACTTGCCCAAATATCCACCTTACATTAACGAAAGTTACATATGATATCCACATGACCACACCGTAAAGTGCACTTTGTCCGCCAGAACGACGCAGTGTTCTCTTCATTTCTTACGAGGCCGGGCAATGGCCTCATGCAGACCGAGAATAATGCTATCTTCATTTACAGCCGCTTTGTAGACGAGGCTACGCAGGCCACATGCACCCAGGTAGTCTACAAATACGACAAGCATCATCCACTGATGTTTGTCTACGTAGCAATATCCAGGCCAACCAGCCTCGACGGTCTATACCTCACTAACGCGTAGAGTGGCTTCAGGTTCCGACATGTCGCCGGCTCGATCGACAGACAATTTGTCGACAAAATGACCGAGGCATCCACGAATTCCAGCAGCTATACTATACCACATACGTCGCTGCACATGGACCCCTCGTCACCACGATCTCGACCGGATCCTATAAGAAGTCATGACCAGCTGCTGGTGCTCACTGATCACGGTGATGATGCCCTTGTTCAAGAACTGTCAAGAACTTCTTCCACACATGCACACGGGTTCGTGAAACGTGCATGCGTTCTCGGGACACGTATAAGCACCACATATCAGCTTACCGCTTCTGGTGTTGGTAATACCCAGGTTGCGATTGGCAGCGTTACCCAACCGTAAGCAACTGGTTATATAACACATATGTGGCTCTTCAACATATATGTGTGCGTATAAAATTTATACACATCTTTAGCGTCATGTTGTAACGTGTCGCTCCGTAAAAAAACTACGCCACAGTCACCTTCCCGCTGCATGCTTCGCATACCATCGACTCCCACGGTACGTGGTATCTGCCGAATTTTATTGCTGCTGTACAACTGTCCGGTGATCAGGTATTGCGTAGTGGTGGTTTACAGACAAGGTTAAACTCCACGCCCCTTGTTTGCACCATCGTGCGAAGGCTTCTTATTGAAGTTCTTCCCGGTAAGTTGTTTCGGAATTGAACCCCGGTGAGTTGTTTAGGAATTGATCTAATGTACTTTGAGCAAAACAGACAATACGTTTAAGATACTAAAGACATTTCATTCAAAGGAAACAAAATTGGTGAGAGTTAAGGAACTTTAAGCAGACATTCTTGTGCATTGGCGTTTGCTATATATATATATATATATATATATATATATATATATATATATATATATATATATATATATATATATATATATATATATAATAACTTGCGAATGTATCGAAGTATCTTAAGATACGATTGGAATGTATCGCATCGGATACAATCAGCGTTGTGGTGTCTTGTATTGTATCGCGATACAATTTCAAAGTATCTTTGCCCAGCGCTGCACGGAAGCGTAAACTGCGCAATCAAATACGGGTTCTGGCAATGATTCCCTGAAGAGAGCCGTGGCCATTAGCGGAGTCACGTTATATGCCTCCCTGATGTGCGTCTTCTTGGATAGTGACTTGGCCATTTCCCTATTTGAGATTTTAATGGCGAAGATGCTTAACCCATCAGTGACTTGTGCTCCGTCGTGCAAGTCTCCTCGGGTGGGTATGCTCCACAGAAATTGGGCAAGCCCCAATACCGAGTACAGCAGCTGCGGGTGTTAAACGAAAACTCTGCTCGGCGAACTGGGGCACGTGAAAAACGTGAAAGAGAGAAAGCAACAGAGATATAGAAATAAAAATAAAATATAGAAAGAGTGAAAGAGAGAGAAAGAGAGCGATGGAAAGGAAGACATCAAGATAGAAAGCCAGAGAAAGAGATAGAAAAGAAACGGACGCGAAAAAGAGAGAGCAAGGCAGATAGAGAACGAAAGAGAGAAATAAAGAGGAAGAAAAAATCTAAAGAAACAGATACAAAAAAAGATACATGAACAGAGAGAAAGAGAAATAAATAAATAAATAAATAAATAAATAAATAAATAAAGAAAGAAAGAAAGAAAGAAAGAAAGAAAGAAAGAAAGAAAAGAAAGAAAAACATGGAAGGCCACCCAGCTGCACTTTTCTGTCAGGCTTGGCACCACTAGAGCAAAGCTGGCATAACTGTTTTTGCATATAAAAACCCGTGCGATTTTCCAGGTATTACCCATGAGACGGGGCTGGAATAGGTGTTCGCGAGCTGTGATAGCACCGCTACTCATAAATTAGAAAATAGGTCAACAGAACTTGTTGCTTGGCTAGTTGGTTCATAATGATCAATAACGGGTAGCCTGAAATCGAACAGAAAAAAAAGGGAACATAGACGCTTCTATCCTGTGCACCTGCGTTCCTTCTTTGTCCTTTCCGATTTCGCGTTTTCCAACATTCAAAATTCGAAAATAGTCAACAGTAATCAATCGCAGAAAATAACAGCGTAGACATAAGTACTACCGTACGAAATTACACTTTTGTCGTTTTTTTTGTTAGATTTCATCCCAGCTAGGCTCAAAGGAGAGAGCCCAGAAATTTTTCTTGGGACCAGGGTTTCAGTGCTTTGAACAATCGCATGCGAAACTGCCTGCAGCAGTTTTTAGCAAAACGTTCTGGACGATACTTCGGCCTTGCTGGGTAAGAGAGCGGCAGAAATGGCACGTCCACATGGGAATATTGGCAGGGACTCGTTTCTTTTTACCTATATCCTTGTTACCTTTAACCTGAACTTTACAATGGTAAGAAGAAAACAGCTGTAATTTAAATGAAACATTCAGAAACCACAAGGCGTGCACGAAGAGGTCACCTCCTTTACCGTTCTTTGCAAAACACAATTGCTTGGGAACCTATAGGATGTAAAGCGTAATAGGTGCCAGATGAATTTTTGACGCCGTAAGAACAATAAACGCACAAAACTATGTACACCGCAAAGATTATACCCAAGGCATCCGTATTATCGGTGAGCTACATAGCTGAGCCTAGTGTAATATTTCAATGAATAGTCGTAGCGACGGTTGCTCACGCTGTAACGCTTGCAATATATCTCTTTTTGTCACAGCGTCCTCACGTCCAAGTGCAGCAGCGACTGCGTTTGCCCGCTCAGCTTCAATCCAATATGCGGTCGGGACTCGAAGATGTACATGTCACCGTGCCAAGCCGGCTGCCGCAACGAGACCTATGATCCCGTGGCCGGCACCACGGTCAGTGCCTTGGACTTAAAAGGGTTCTTGTAACACATTTATAAGCAATTACCTAATTTTTAGAATCCGTCAAGTGCTAACAGAGTTACAGGAATTTGCCGCACGCTTTAAGCGCTTTCTTTCTCCTTTCGTACCAGCGAGCGCGCTGAAAGCTACACAGTGAGGGGATGGAAAGAGGGCAAGAAGCTATGTGCTTTCGTCAGCTTGCGTCATGACCTTGACTACTTCCTTTTCTTTTTTTTTTTCTTAAAATGCGCTGCTTACTTTCAGTGTGATCGCGACCGAGCGAGCTGGCATGTGGCGCCATCCCGTGGCGGCCAAGTTAACTATGCAGCGCACGATGTTCAAGTCAGCCAATGGGCGATAACTTTCGGTTTATGGCACCGTCATTTGCGTTTATGACATCATGTGTCGCGAGAAGAGGGAGCGATGTCTAGCCGACTTTGAGAATTATTTGTGAATGCCAGGCCGCGTGCTGCGCTATAACGTTTGGCTCACGTGTCCTTAGGAGCCTCGTCTTCTGATCGGCAGTATTTTCTGACCATGCTCAAAAAGCGTTGCAGGGTCTCTCTAAGCGCACAGGCTGTCGCACGTGCGGGGCGCATACCCGCTGAGAACAGTATTTTCGATTCGCCTCTGCTGGCAGTTACGTCGGCACATGACGTTTCAGGTTACGACACCCAGGAAGGTTACGTCATGGCGACAGACATTCTGGCATTCTGTAGACTGCCTAAATGCTTACTGCCGCTCGTCTCTCCTTGTGCACAAAGGTTTGCACGCGTTGCTACCGTGCAGTGTTGTTTGGCCTCTCGGAAAGATGCCGCTTCCTGTTAGAAAGCGTAAGTTTTTGACGCTTCAGGAGAGGTCTAGGATCATCGCCGAAGCCGCCAAAGGCAGAAAAATGCGGATATTGCAGAGGAGCTCGACAGAGCAAGATCAGCGACTTTCAATAAATTTTGGTTGCGCGGAGTAATTGGTCTGCGTATATTTCTATTTTCGCGACAACGACATTTTCACGAGAACGAACAAAAATTGTTTCCGCGGCGATTTCGTTATTGAGAAGATCGGTCAGTCACATCTTTTCTGTAATTTCTTAATCCGGAAATGATAACCCGTCATGCGTTCACATTATCTCTATTTTAGAAATAGTACTGAGGATTGTGGATGTTTGTATTTCTTCATAGCTAATATAAGCACACAGCCCACCTAAAGTGAGTACAAAGGACACTACGCGAGCGCTAACACGACACGAGCGACACGACTAGGCGACTATGATCGTATACCTAGCTGCCCGTATTTTTATGAGCTTCTACTACTCGACATGACACTAAGTGAGCGATAAAATGGCACTCAGAGCTCATGTCATGTATCAGCCTTCTTTTGTCCACTTTTCAAGTGCGCTGTTTGTTTATATTCGCTTTTATAGTGGCGCCGAGTTTCAAAACCTTAACCCTCGCCTGCAGTTGTACACTAACTGCGACTGCATCACCTTGGAGGGAGACAACGCCAGCGACGTGGTGGAGGCCGAACGGGTGCGCTGCACGCAGGAGTGCTCTGCGTACTACTTCTACATGGCGGCTACCTTCTTCTGCCTCTTCAGCACGTTTTTCATCAGCGCGCCTGGTATCAGCGTCACCATCAGGTTCGCAACCCCAAACCTAAGCTCTTGCTGTTGAGTGAATCGGGAAACATGATGCTCGCTGATACATTAGGATAACGTTGCACGCGCATCGCTGCGCGCCAGTCTTAGTTTGAATTCACACAGTTTCATTACGTATATATGTGCCGTCACCGCGGAGTAAAACGGCGTATCAGTTCGTGAGCTGTCACGTCGTCTGACTGAAGCGTCTGACTGAAGGTGATACCGCTACGCCCATGCACTTCCTACTAAAGAGGATGACGTGAACAAACGTTGCTTGCGTCTTCTTGTTTTGTCCCTAGTGTAGTCGGAGCGTTGTATAATCTCGAAGATGTTTCATCAACAATCCCAGCAACCACTTAGTTTGAAGTCACGCAGTGGGATCGTTGCAAGCGTCCGCTTTTATACATTATTCAGACGCATCAAAAAAGCAGAGGATTGCAGCTATTCGCTGACGCCATACCGGAAGGCTGGTAGGGCAACCGCGTTATAAAGGACATATGAAATGGATTAAACGCTGCGAACACCGTAGTAGAAATGCACATGTACAGAGATGGCATGGGAAAAAAAAACATTACACGCATCTTGATAAATGCTGCTGTTTTGGATATCTGCTGCCCACAATATGCAGCATAGAAAGTTGGTCGAGGTGGCATGGGCCATGTTGGTGTTGGTCTTGAAGTGCAGTTCATCAAAGATGTACCCACGATAGCATGACTGATTGCTTTACTTGCAAAAGTGTTAGATAATGTGAAAATGCTGTACGAGTTAGTTCCGAAGAGGTGGTCGAGGCGCTTGACTTCATTAAACAGCTGGTTTCTTTGAGCCGCTTTCATAATGGAACCGCGTTGATGCCATTTTTTTTGCGCAGGTGTGTCACAGCAAAGCAGAAGTCATTCGCGTTAGGAGTACAGTGGGTCTGCATACGGTTCTTGGGTACGTGGTCATGTTGTTCGCTTTTCTTTTTTTGGTTGGTCAAATTAAGCAAGCGCTTTCGGATCGTCAATTACGCGTCAAAAAGAGATTGCCAGGCCGCAACGACCAAGCTCCTGGCAATGGTTTCTAAGACGAGTTTCTGCCCATTTGTGCTTTCGTGATAGATGGCACTGACTCAGCACAAGGCGATTACTCTAGAGGGGAAACAGCAAATTCGTCCGGATTACAGGCAGGGTCTCAAGCCTAAATGCCTCACACAAAAAAATAAGGGCCCTCGCAGTCGAAAACATCTACGATACTCAATGCTGGAGAGATCCTCGAAAATTCTTACTTCTTTGAAAATTTTGCACTTCTGACAGCACGTTTTAATATTTTTACTGCAATTTACGTAGCCGTTAGTGAAGTGTTGAGCGCTCATTTCAATGACTTGCATTGTTTGTGCCGACATACTTATCGTTGGCGACTAGCTAGGCATACATACACGGGACGACATGTGTTTATGTTCTTTCCTATGTTTTTTCCTAGTCCAGATATAACGATGATTTGTGAGAACGATCGAAATATCATGCTTTGTCACTTTCGCTATACAGTAAAATACCACTTGAGCAAAGGTCAGTTAAATGATCGATTCAGTTGTACGAATTTTGTTTTATTCTTCCACGCAAACGCCATTGACCTTAATGCTAACTTGTATAATCTTAAACAAATTCAGTGAATACCGCACTTCAGTTTTGCGAAAATATTCGGTGACATCATCCATCACCTCCTAAGCCATGTTGATCACTTCAGCAAGTACAACGTCACTTCTTGCCGCATAGTTTTTCCGTGGCCTTCGCGATCACCTCAGCCAACGTCGCTCCGCAGGAGCTAATCGCGGTGGTCATCAGTTTATGTTTACAACGGCGATTGGTCATCACGTGACGAAACGTAGGCCTCAATCGGTCTTGTACTCGATTGGATACCTACATATTTTCGAAGCCAGCCAGAGTCACAGCCCCAGCGTCATCTGCAGCCTTTGCCCTACCACGAAGGGCTGGTTATCATGAGAAGCGTGTTTGCCTCGGCAAAAAGCTGGATCTTTTGCGTAGAAGTGTAGGTCTGAATTTCATGAGTTACCCCCCCCCCCCCCCAGTAATGTTCAGCTGTGTTTGTTGCGTAGAAGCACTGATGTGCTTGAAGAAACTGAAGCCCTCGTCTGCTCGGCAGAGTGTCGTTCCGGAGAGGGTTCATGCGATCTGGACATAGTAACTCAATTCGTGAACACTGCCGTCTTAAGAGCACAAGTACAGCAAAATAGTATTCCATTCAATAAAAGATCCCCAAAATCATAAATACAAATGCAAATGACCGCATGACAAATAGAATTGCTGAAATTTTGTTTGAACACCTGATGTTTCGTTCAGCTGTGGAACTTTCACTATAACAAAATTTTCGCTGAGGTCCCTTCAATTTCGTTCGCACGAAGATTCGCTATAGTTGGATTGCGCTGTAAACCCGAAACTGAAAAGGCATCCCCTGTCCACCAAACCCAGGCACCATCCCGGCGCCGCTCATCTTCGGGAAGACGGTGGACATGGCTTGCGAGATTTGGTCGTCCGTGTTCAATGGCGACACGAACGACTCCGGCAATTGCGTCATCTACAACAACGCAGCGCTGAGCCGGAACATGGCTACTCTGCTGGTGCTGTTGAAGACCATGTCGGTGGCCCTGTTCGCGTGCGCCAGCCTCTCCTACCAGCCGCCGACGTCGCCGACGTCGTGAACGCAGCTTCGGATAAAGCTGCGAATCAGTCTCGTTCACGTTTACTGCACGCATAACATCCACCTATCTAGGACGGACAGGGTACTCGTAGCTTCCAATTATTAGTACATTGTTCATATTACTTCAAGAAATAAATTGGAAAGAGATGAATAAGGTACTCTGTGACTTTTTTTAACACGAAAGTGTTTTATGCCGGGGTCCACCAAGACTTCAGTGACGTATTTCCATCACGGAAATGACGTCGAAAAAATATACACAATCAGATGGCAAAGAAAAAAAGGTACCACCAGCGGGCATCGAACCCACGACCGCTCGGTCCGCAACAACAGATGCCGGGCACGCTATCCACTGCGCCACGGTCACTTTTTTTTTTTTACAGACTCTGGAGACTTTACGAACGCGCCTTTTATATCTACCACTCTCCTGGTCGGCTGGGTGGTGTTGATCTCTGGGAGTGGTAAGGTAAAGTAATTTGTCATTGCTGTAGCCTCCGCGACTAGCACCTGCAACGCGTTACGCGTCCATCCCATTCGGCGCGTTTTCAATAGAAGTTGAATTTTGTCAATGCCTTAACACACCGCGAGGTGGCGACCTTTGCCATTTCCGTTGCCCAAGCATCGTAAAAGCGTCGGCCTCGCTCAGCATCACGCTAATACAAACCAAAAGTAGCTCTGCGACGCGCGCCTGCCTCACGTGGCTGTAACACCGCGTTCCATGCTCACGCGCTCGCCCCGACAAAAAAAAAATCACAGCATATCCACGGGGTGAATGATGATGAGTGGGGCGAAGCTGCGGAGGGAATCATCTGTAAACTGTGAAACTCTTCCGTGAAATGCGCCCAGTACATAATATAAAGAGTGTGAAACATCGTGTATATATTAAACATCAAACTTTTATTGTACTGTTGGTTTACGTGGTCCCTTCATTATCACTTGTGATCGGTGAAATGCAAGGAAGAAGTCCGCTCCCGAGCGAAAGAGCGCCAAGAGCGACCGCATTCCCCGCTCGCCCTGTGCGAATTAAAGGCAAGGCTAGAGGGAAGACAGGACGCGCGTTCCACGACGCGAGGTCGGTAGCATGCCCAACGAAAGCCAACGGAACGCGATCGTGCAAGTGCTCCGGCTTCGCATCGCCTCATGGTTCCATTTAGCGTCCCAAAACCAAATATATTGCTCAAGGTGTGCCTTGCGTTTTTCGTAGAAATAATTTCTTTATCATGTACATTAAGACGAAAAGTTGAAAGCTCACTAGAGTGTATCGCCCGCAAATTATGTCTTTTAGTGTGATTTAACTCTCGTACGGCAGGGTCCTCGCGCCGTTGCCGGTTCACCTCGCCCGTTGACGATCGGGCGAGGTGGCTACATACAACAACTACTACTACACTTTCAGAAAAACATCTGGCGTTCTTTCGTTCTGCTTTTACAAAACATCTGGCGTCTTTCGTTGGTTTATTTCATCAATCAACGGCGTTTTGAACAAAATTTTTATTGTTTAATCACGCACAGGAGAAATCTCACCAGGCACTACCTTGGAGGTAAACAATGGCTGCTAATGGGAATGAGAGACAGAAGAAGTCGGCTTTTAGCTAACACTTACACTTCTACTTCTACTAACGTTTCCTACTGGAACATGCCAATGGCTGCTAATGGGGAATGAGAGACAGAAGAATTCGGCTTTTAGTTAACGCGCACGCTGCGAATTTTTTAGTGTTCAACAACGCACAGGAGAAATCTCCCACCGGCACCACGTTGGAGGTCAAAGCGTAAGACTTGTTACGGACTACTACGACGATGACGACTACGAGGGACGAACGGGTGCCGCCTTAAGGAGCTTCGCCCCTAAAATCGCGGCCGGCCTACCGGGGCGCCGCGACGCGCTTTGAGTTTCCCTCTAGTCCGGCCGTGGTGTTCAATCACAATTTAACATGCCGCGGGATGGCGACCAAGTTCTGCGTCCAATATGCGACGCTCTTCTGGCTATTACACCTCGTTCTCTGATTACGATTTCACCGTTAATTACTACAGCTACCACAAGGGTTTGTTTAATCATTTAACATGGAGGTTAGTCGTCGGGATGGAGATGTACCACCAATCATCAAAGTGGGTGCATACATGTTAAACGGCGCCATTAGCTGCCAGATATCAATATACATTGTGCAAACTCTTTTATATCAATGTACAGTAAGCATTCAGTTACTTCTGTAAGGGCACGCTTTACTTTCGTGTTATTCCGATTCCTAATACGGAGGGATCAAGCGTGTGTTTTTACTTATTTGTTTATACATGCCTATGCATCCAAAGCGAGTGTGTCTGTCTTTCTTGAATGCATTTCCAACATAATTATTTCACAGAGAGGCAGAGTGTGGCGAGGCGAAACCAAAACTTAAAATGCTAAAATCAAAATGAAGTGATGGCATGCTTCCCACAACGGCCTTTCTTTGGTCGCCGGCTTAACGGGGGCAAAAAAATTACACCATCTCCCGCTAAAGGGGACCATGAGGCGATGCGAAGCAGCGGTTCGGCATGTCGAGCCCGCGTTTCATCCGTAGCAGTTTCCCGCCGACGTTGCCGTTTGCGCTGGGCTTCCCTAGCCCGGAGCTCGGGGTACGCGTGCCGACGTTTACGTTGCGCTTCGGCGCGTCGAGCCCTCCGCTGCTCCGCGTATCGGCAGGCGTTAAGGTATTACTGCAACTGGCGCCGACGTTGACGTTGGAACTCTTGACACCGGCGCAGCCGGTGCAGTGACTGAGCGTGTGTAACGCGAGCCTTTTATCTAAACGAGGAAGGGGAGTAGAAAGGGAGAGTGGAGAGAAGGTGTGTGGAGAGCGTTTACGCATGCGCAGTATTGGTGGTCCTGCCGCACACCGGATTGAACGCCGCCATAAGGTGCATCGCATCTGAAAAGGTAAGTAAACAGCTCTTGGAGAGCAACACCAGGGGTCCTCGGCCGTCATTATCGTCAAAAACTGGCGTGTCCATAACCTTAAACTTTAAACAATAACTGGGCAGGTTCGACTCAGTAAAGGCATGGGGCAAACTTGGTGCCCCCATCAGATGATTAGAGAGGGGGGGTGGCACCCCCCTTGCCCCCCTTGTGCGCACGCCTATGCCTAGCGCGTATATACCACAGAAATCGGGCGAGCCCTGCTACTCGCCGCTGGTCCGCTAAGAATAAAGGGAACACACGGGCGGCAAACGCCAATTAGGATTTCTTGACAGAGGTAACCAATAATTGACAAAGATATTAATAAATTGTGGTAACCACCCTGGCCGCACGTTTAAGCTTCGCTGATTAACCATGTGCATGGGTGCATGGGCACTAGTTTTTTCAATGAAGTTCTCACTCCCTCGCTGTCCTTTTACCCTGCAGTGGGTGTCGTAAATTGCTACTGTATATCACTTATCATGATTTAAGCAGGTTTTATTCTCTTCCTTTCTCCTTAGTTACACTATGCGGTACAGGCCAAGATTTGTGTGAATGCTGCTGAAAGAATATATCCTTTAGAATATATTTTGCTTACGTATGTTTTGGAAAAGTGAGACATTTAACACGGCAGGTGTGAGAAAATCAATGAACTTAAGTCTAAATGTACAGTCTGATTCACACTTGTCAAAAACGGCCGAACGGCCGCTTCAGCCGGCATTAAAAAAAAAAAAAAGAGACCATCACGGTAATGATAACAAACATAGTCGCACCGCATGCTGCTTGGTTCTTGTAGCTATTGCGAGGCAGCAGCTGCGGACGGCGCCAGCGTCCACAGCCACGCGCTCGACCGCTCTATGGACAAGTATGATTCAAACTGTACTAAAATAATTATTAGATGGGGAATAATATTTTTGTGGGCAGTGGTTTGAATCAATAATAAACTGTAAGGTGACGCAGAAATCTGCAAGTGCGCCCGAGGATACAAACTATAAAGGAAAGGCTAACAGGAATTGTTAAATTCAGGACTCTAAATGACCATTCTTCTGAAAATAGAAAAATGACAGTTGTTTTTAACGCTGCATTCGTCGTCAGCGTTTTTCTTATATTTCTCTCGTAATATGGCAGGAAATGTGTTTATTTTATATTGATTGTAGTGTTACGGCATGCAGTATTTAACTCTTTCCTTTTTTCCAGTGAGTAAAGCGCGAGGGCGTGGGTGCGATTACTGGCCACGGCTGCCGCACTTTGATGGGGCGAAGCGCAACGAACACTCGTTTGTTTAGACACGCTTATGTTTAGGTGCAAATGAAAGAAGCCCAGTTGGTCGGAAATAATCCAGGGTCCCTCACTGCAGCGTGCCTCATATATATATGTGGTGGTTTTGGCACGTGAAACTCCAGTCACTTCTATTAGTATTTTATATGAACAAGAGAGCCTGTGAAATATCATCGCCTAATTAATTTCCCACCATATTTTCGGGCTCACTCTTCGTGTACTAAGTATCTCAATCACTGATGATTATGAATAAAAAAAGTGAGTTTTTTCAGCGTCTCTTACTTTTTTTTTTATTGCGGCATCAAACCATTTTTACATGACATCCGACAGCACCGCTCCTGCCACCTTAGGCGGAAATCATCATCATAGTTTTCATCCGAAGAAGAAACTCATTCATCATGCTGTGTGTAATTTCATCTTAGCAACTAAACGTATTCCAACATAATGTCTCAGAAATACTGGGAAAATACTGGCGACATAATTATAAAATGTGATTAAAAGTAAGTCATAGAGCCAAATTTGGTCGAGTCAGGTAAACTCAGCTCTCTGGTCGGCTCAAAATTGTAATTAATATAATTATCGTTCATCGGCTACATTACCTTTTGTAATTCGATTGCTCTGTATCTTCGTGTTTTTTTTTCTACTTTAGTAATAGGGAGGTAAAAAAAATTACCGTAGTTATCATCCGTGGCTACAATAATTTCTCTTGGCCAATCCCCAGAGTGGGTATGTGCCAAAATTATTAGGCTACAAACAAACAAACAAAAGCCGGCATCGCTTCTCTTGCAGCCTTCTTGCTTCCAAACTGGGAAAGCTGGAGATATTTATTTCGCACGAATACCAAAATTCATGAAAGCGGTGCCACGAAGAGCCCTGCTTTGACGTACACTATGGTTGGTTGCCTTTAATGTAAATAAACTTTGAACTGTCAATGACTTGTAAACGGCCACGCCCGAAATAGCTGCTCTGGGGCGAGTAGTCTTAGTTACAATTGATCAGACGGTAAAAGGTTAGCATACCCTGCGACAGGTGTGAGTGGTTGACGCATGTGATGGTAAGATCAGTTATTATGAGTTGGATGGGGTGGAGGGGGAGGTTAGTTCTGAGGATTATCTCGGCGTCGGCGGCATGTTGAAAATGTCTTTAGCGCAGCGATCGGATTCAGCGGTTGTAGCACGCATTCAACGGTATATGCCAACAAGAGCACTGACTGAGGATGACTTCACCCGCGAGGTGCACTTCCCCGAAAATGCAGCACGTGTATCGAGAGAGCGTGTGAAGAAGTTGTAAAGACGAAGCTTACCACCGGTGGCATGAGGGCTACCAGAAATAATTGAGGGTTATGTAAAGAGAACAAAAAAGAAATATGAAGACGAGTTGAAGTTCTGCAAACCCAAGGAGGAGCAACTGAAAGCTATTGCATTTATCTCCATTTTAGCATTCAATCCACACTGAATTTTTAGCTCTATGCCAGGATGATGAATCTGTATGCAAGAAGGCGGTGAATAGGGGGGGGGGGGGGGGGTCTGGTTTTTGACGAACAAGGTTTCACACGAATATCTTTGTTTCAAAACTCCATAACAATCAAAGTGCATAGTAAGTTACTTCTCGGCTTACAATTCTAAGTAACTTCTTATGGGAGTAATTGCAGACAGTAGATTTGAAGAAACCGACGTTGAACCCAATGACATATTCGAAGCGTATTACACAAAGGTGCTCCTGTATTTCCCACAGGTGGCAACGCAATTTAGTAGAATGAAGTATGTGCGAACTGGTTGTGTCTTCTTTCAGCTGCAAGCGAGATTTTGAGTGTGAGTCGTAAGTTGAAGCATGTCAAACCTTGCATTTTACTTATTTTCAGTGACAATAACAACGTAGACACGTGATTTCTCAAGAACCAAATAACCGAAACGTTTAAAAATTATGATACTTAAGCGCCAAAAATTAGGAAAATGGAAAGATCGTGAAAGAAAGAAAAGTGGAACTGCTCGTATTGTCAACCCCGAACACAGCAAAAAAAAAAAAAGAGAAATACGCTCGAAGAAAGGCGTTGGAGGTGTGTCATCAGCAACACACGAACTAGAATGCATTTTGTTTTAAATTTCAACTGACACTGAGCACCATAAGCTCTACACATACCACAGGTGGCGCCAGTGTGCTGCAACCACGGCCCTTCAACAACTACGGGATTGCTGATTCTTTAATAGATGTGCTTAATATTTGTCTTTTGGCCTCATGGCGATCTACGGCTCTGAGAGCGAGTAACATGGGTCAGAATAGTGCATTATATACATTACTAGCCGGGCTTTCTTCGCAATGCATTATGACTATACGTTTACAGAATTGTTATCGTCTTGCTTTTCACAGGCATGCAGAATTGCTTCGAAGTTAAGGCTGGTCAAGGAATTTTTATTGGGGAAAAAAGTCGGGTTACCACCTGAGTATAGAATCAATATCAGTATATTTCACGTATTCCATCATTCGCCTTGTAGCTGATGAATCGCAGTGCCCGAAATATATGTAGTAATACTATATTAAAACACTGTGTCCTGAAGAGATCAGTCGTTTTATATGAAAGCTTACAGGAAATTAACAATGCCTTATTAACTTTGTGCTTACTGCCACGTGCAGGGCGTTTTGACAACAGTGCTGCTGCTGCATTACATATGGTCATGGACAAGAGTAATGCTTGTAGCATAAAAGCGCTGTTACATGCTCATGGAGCGGTCGTAGTAATGTGGTAACTTAGGTCAGCAGTTCAGGCTGTCGCAATACCGACAAGATCTTAAAGTATTAACTGATGCAACGCGTGTTAACTCTATGAGCCACTATTTTGTCATACTCCCTTACCAATTTAACTTGATGTTTATTTTTTATATTTCTACTTGCCTTAACCCTTTCAGCCCTGGATTTTTTATTTTGGTCGGATACTTTTTTTTCGCGTGTTTTCCTAATACGTAGGATCTCAGAAGACAACAAACGAAAAATTGAGCCAGTCGTGCAAGTAATAATGGATTTATAGACGTGACATCAAATTAGGTCATCAGGGCTCAGCGGTCGTAAAATGAGAAAAATGACTTATTTTTCCTTGCTAGTCACTAGAGTACACAAAATGTGAACCACATGTCATTTTTCAGTGTGATACTCACTGAAACAGCTTCTGTACGTCGACACGAAAATGGCGCTTATCTGCCTCAGCTTACCCGCGTCGGCGTCACCCATGACTTCGGTCAAGCTTCTTCTTCTTTGCGGCTCCCAGCTCCACAAGCATTTCACAATTTTGGTGTCAAACGTAGTGGGGATCATTGAAGAAGTATTCCCCCAAGAATGGACAGTTTCGGTTTCTAGTTTTTTATGGCATATGCCATATGTTTCCTTACAAGGTCTATCCGTCAGAAATCGCACCACATTCATCGCGTTCCTTGAGCCAAATACGGTAAGCTTGTGAACGCTCTATAGACGTACGAAGAAATATTAACCTGCGTTAAGACGCCATCGGTAATGTCTGAGTGCACGAAAGGTATTTTGGTGTTGTCATATATTTCAACGTGACGATTGGTGATCCCTCTGGTCTGTATCTTGTTCCAGGACAAATGTCGTACTACGGCATGTCGCGTAAGTGTTCGGACAATTAATTTACCTAGGAATATACATTTTTTTATTTAATTCATTCATTCATGATACCTCGTAGTGGGGGTTACCTCGATACCTCGATGTGGGCAGTGGGGTTATTAAATGAGGGGCCGGCGTAGAAGGTGGCGGGATTTATGGGTGATGTGATGGGTGAAAAGTCGAGTTACCAACGTTCGCAAATGTTTCATGCACAGACCAAGAAATAATTGCCGGTCGGAAAGCCGGAAAAGAGCCGGAAAGGAGCCGGTCATCTCTGTGCGATGGAGATGACCAGCTCCTTTCATCTCTGCTTCGACCGCGTTCGTCGCCAGCACTCACGTGCTTTTACTTATGGGTAGAACGCAGGATGCGCGGCGCGTTGTTATCAATTTAAAAGTTATACGCGAAAAGACGGCGGAGGCAAATACCCGTCGAGAATGCCCATTTATTTGCTATCGCAATAATGTGTAGTTGGTAGCAACCCGTTACGACTAAACATTATTTTGTAGTCCTGTCTTAAGATTACCTCACACACCTTCTGTGTTCATATAGGTGCGTGTCTTGAAATAATTTTGAACATGTAATGAATTTCAGGATAATGACCTAACGGCAAATTAATGCATGAGAACATGCCATGATGCCTTGTGACAGAAATAAACAAAGATAACAGGCTGGTAGTAATAAAGAGACACATGAATTAATTGTTTAACTCTAGACCCGAGTACTTGAACCGAAAATTTATTTTTTTTAGGAAAAGGAAGATGACGCAGAACACTAGTAATTTTATAAGAATCGTTAAGGAACTAGATATCTCTATAGCTAAGCATAACGACATTATCGAGATGTCGTTGTCTAACATCTACATAGCTGCTCAGCTTTGGCAGAAGCGAAGTTTTATTAAATTATTTTCTTTAACCTGGGACTCGTGTTAAGGTTCAAATGTTTGTAAATCACCATGAGGAGGCGACATTAACTTTACAGCACGATGAGGAATTTTTAAAAGTGTTTTTTGTGTACGCTACAACAATGCCGTATAATCAGGTTACGTTACGTGTGAAAAATGGTTGGCTGTACTGGCTTTAGTAACAACGCTGATCACTTAACGTCCGCATCCGTCTCAGCTCGCCTTATTTTTCTTTCAGGTAAATTGATTTGTAGTATAATCCGCAAGTCTTGCGCCGAACCCTCGAGAAAGTGTAAATAATCCGGCTTTCCCCAGCGCAACTCGTTAGCAAGTGCGTTAGTTTGAAGTAACCGTCACTTTCTGGTCCCTTGGTGACGATCAAGGTCTTTCTCGAGCTCCTCTTTTGGAAACACCGAAATATGTAAATGCTTTTGAGGGGCAACGTCCACATAAAATTTGTTTTTGGGAGTTCTTTAGACTAGTGCCAAGATACATTGCGCGTAGCATGAATTGAACCTTCTGCATAATTAACATGTCTTTCCTTAACCTCAATGTGCTGAGAAACACTGCAGCCGACCAAATCGGTCAGGGCACTACGATGTTCGACGGCTCGGTCGACGTGCCACGTTCCAAGACCAACGTCAAAAGTGTTATTTTTCTTTGGTCTAAATAAATACAACCGAAAACAAATTGCGTAAGCATAGTGAACCTACGATTTCTATGTTTTTATGTAAAAATGGAACGTGACTGACCTAAAAATGATTGAATGTTTAATTACACGCAAATTTGGAATAAATACTAAACCTCGCAAAAAACAACATTTACTTAATTTTACTTCTTAGAATGCAATAACGATTGGCTCGGAATTATGTTGCAGGAACGTAACTCATTTGCGGACAATCATAATTCGCGCCTGAATGGGATATAAAAATTCTGCATTTTTACGCACCAGTGTGGCAACGGTGACGATGTACACTGCGTTTCGGGACTTCGTAAAAATATGGACCCCTGGTCATTAATAACTAAGTACACTGCTATCATCCCTCCCACCACCATTGAAACGCAGTCGCAGATGGAAGGCCCAAATTGGCAACCTCAGCCTCAGCAAGCCGTAGTCACCGCTGGCTTAGTGGGCTTAGTTGCTTAGTGGGCTCATCGGCTTGTCGCATCAGACAGTGGATGACAAGAAGTTCGCCGACTGCACAATCCTGCCGCCAACATTCATGAACAGTCCGGGAGGCAGCTACCCGTACTCGCTGGCACGCGTGCCGAAATGAGTGTTTTCTTTAAAACCTTCGCTACCTGCGTCCCGGTTCGTGTACATGACTTCTTAAATCAAACTACAAAACAGCGAACTTCTCGGTGTCACCGAAAACTCGCGTCTTCGTCACTCAGAATGGCATTTGCTCATACTCCAGGAGTCAGCAGCAGACGTGAAGTTTAAAAGTTGGAATACAAACAAAAAACAAAGATGGCGAGCAGCTCGCGCAGGGTGAGGCTGTAGTCATGCTGTAATTACAGATGTTGAGTCTCAACCGCTAGCTTCCGAGATTAATTGTGGGCGCCATATTGCCCCTGCTTTCCGAAGTGCGACCTTGCGCAGCTCAGTTTCTCCAAGTGAAGTTTGCATCTTAAATTATGCCACATTTTGATTTAGAATGTAAACTACAAACCCTTTCAAGTAGTCAAAATTGCATTTTGCCTCTGACACGTTTATTTCTATCGCATGTCACCCGAACCGCTGTTTACCCTCATTGGGCTGATGTATTCGAAGAGATAAGCAAGACTGCACTGCCCCCCCGCTGGCGCTCCCCGTAGGCATGTACATTCACCGGTACCAGCCTCGCTATCCAGGGACATAAGTCCCTCACCAAAATCCAGTGGTAAACCTAACTTCTGAATTCCCGTGCAGACTTTCCAGACGCCCAGGTCCTGCATTCTTCAGCGGTAAGACTTATCACTAGAGATACCCATCTCAATAGTATGATGCAGAGAGGCGTCCTCCTGGGCATTGCAGTAGAGGAGACTTGACATTAATGATATTACCGTAATGAAACTACAGGAATTACCTTCTTGCTGTAATGAGTAATATATTGAACCACGTTTGTGGGTTGGTGATTTGGTAATGTAATGAATTATTCAAGCGAGCAATTTCACAAATATCGCTCATTACTTTCCCCAATAATATCGACTAAAATGCAGCATGCTCACTTGACGCAAAATGAAAAGAAAAATAACAAATGGAAGATAATATGAGTATCATAGCTCATCAATGCAGGGCTAAAGAAAAGCCGCGCGACATCTGAACTCAAAGCCCTTAATAAGGGGGTCACGACCCTTGATATTCTAAAGAAGAAAGGTCAGTGCCCACTTGATTCTGGTAACCTTGGATGTCTGCTCCCTGTATGAGAATATGCCGATAACTGAAAAAATTGAAGCGGTCTTCAAGTTCACTCATGGAAAGCAAGCAGAACACATAACGCTGATGTTTACCGCTCAATACTGCAATTAATCTTCACGCTTAATATTACAAAATTTGATTCGTCCGACTGCCTACAATTTTTTGTTAATAGTATGGGAACTCCTTTTGCACCGACGTAGGCCAACATTTTTAAGGTAGAGATAGTCAGTTTTTGAAATCAGCTCCGCTAAAGCCTTGTAGCCATCTCCGTTATATACAGGATATATTTATTGTATGGCAACATGGGAACATAATTTATGTATGGAAACATAACGGTTAAATTTTTGCGGATCACTTCCACTGTTCATTTTACATGCCAGTGCGTAAACGAATTTTGGTCACTCGTGAAGTCAACACTAGTGAAAATTTAGCTGCTTACGGTACTGCAGTGTTTATCAGGCGTTAAACGCTAATACTTATATTTAACAGGTGTGCGCATATAAGTGGAGGTACACCGTTTACTACGACGACAAATACAACGCGATATACTCCTTCAACTGGAAAGAGCTCGCGACGTTCGCTCAAGACGGCGACCCATCAATTTGAGAAAAGGTGAGGGATAAAATTCACCAACGATTACAATACTGCGTAATGATAATTCTGAACGCAGTTGTTTACGTGTTTTGGTTTTGCGATAAGTGAGGCGCGACTTCATCGCTAACAGGGAGACCGCGGGTGGCAGCGCATTGGAGCGTTCCACAGCAGCCACCAAAGACAGACAGGCCTCCGACCAGGCAGCGCGTTATTTCCATATATGGTATCGGTTGACGCTATCGCCGCATACCTTAGTTATAACGTCATCGGCGACAGCATGACGACGCTCACTACTCCCGTTCGCGCTTTTCTCGCATCGCCGTCTTTCATCCTCCGCGTTCGCTCTGTTTCGTTCTGGTTCGCTCTGCCGGTTACGACGGCTACGCCGACGCCAATCAACGCAGGAAAGGGAGCCTAAGAGCTGCGCTCTAAAGCTTGCTTATTATGGACGAAATTGTGCCCGAAAAACTAGATAGAAAATCTAAGAGTCCGCTAGAGCGTTTCACACCCAAAAGTATCCCTCCAACCAGCGCACGTCTTCTTCTCCCAAGCCTCGCAGGTCAACCCACTTGCTTGTACCCGTGCGCGAGAGGCATGCGTTACGCTGTCACAAGAAGCGCGAGCAGGCACGAGGCATTGCAGAACACAGCGGCTACTGGCTATCATGGTAGAAATCTCCTTACGTCAGTCCCTCTATCGCTCTCTTTCGTCCTCGTTCGCTCTATCGGTTACGCCGACGACGGTGGCGCCACTCAACGGAGGAACGGGCGCCTAAGAGTTGCGCCTTAAAAGAAATCTGGAGTAGACCCTAATAACTGACCTAGGGTTTTGGTAGCGGCACTAAAACGTCGGCGTTCGTGTGCACAGGTTAACTGCGTTTCGTCGCGCTGCCGAAGCTGATCTCAGAGGCCACGTAAAAAGAACTTGTTGAAATCTGCATCGCCAGGTGCCGCAACGATCCGAACTGCTCATAATCTTTCAATGAGCTCAATTATTTTCAATAATTTTCTTGCCAGTTATTCGGGCCTTAATTTAACCCTTTGTAGGTTTGCCTATATTTTTGACACGATGATATAAAAAACGGCTGTGCTATATTGATATAAACTACAAAGAAAGAGTATAATATAAATTTGATCAAAAACAAGCCAGTAGTTTACTGAAAATAAGTGGGGCATATAGTCCCACTGACTGATGAGATTGTTTTCAAAAAGTAGGAAAACACTGTCCCACTGACTCATGAAGGCCCCACCTCGCGATCGCATCAACGGGTATTTGGGATGAAACGAACAAAGCAAGTGGCACAGGGTACGACTTCTCTAGTTCTGCTGAGGAAAGTTGTGCGGACCCCATTGAAGTAGAACATCACATGCACATGCGCCTCTTGCGAGGCTTCATAGCGCCGTGGTCTCTTCCTGTAAAGCTTACTTCACCTCATGCACCAACACTTCTTTTCTCCATTTGCCTGTCAGTGCTTTTGGTGTTACAATTATCAAGTACGGCTATTGTCCCTGAATATATGCCTACTTTTAAGAGGTATATGATATACAGAAAAATACTTCCACGCACCAATATCCGCAATTACGCTGAAGCTTGAGCGTGCCAATTTGGCACGATATTGTGGTTCAATGCACTTATCGGTGAAGGTATTGCGCAAACTAAAAAAAAAGCAGGTGATGACTGGAAGCTAAAAGGGCCTCTCTGAAAAACGAGACAAAGATAAAATTATCCGGCATTTTGATTGCTAGGTTATTTCTGCCTGTAGAAGAGGAAAATTTAGAATCTATAATAAAAAATTGGTCGAAATTCAATGCCATTATAAGACTACTTCCGCCCTTCAGAAGTATGGTAAAGAATTTTCCTCGAGATTAGGAAGACTTAGGTAAGACATGAGTGAATAAGCGTTGCGCTAATTGCAACGGGTGATGTGGGAGAAGTTTTTTATACAGCCAGAATAGCGGGACGCATGTGTACCGCCGTCGCACAAGGTGCTCAGTAAAATTAAGGTGCTCGAACTGAAGTGCTTGGAACGTGGACAAGACTGTCACTCTGTACGCGTGCCACAAAAGTCATTTGTTGCCGATACGTGCGCTTTTCTAGTATAGGTTACAGCAGAACTTTTATTTTGGCACAGCTTTTCCTCGTTTGTTGTCACTACGTAAAAGTGACATGAAGAAAAAATACCAGCTTTTAATTCGCCCAGTCACATCTGTGGCTCCTCATGTTCCTAACACAATGTTATGTGCTTACACCTACGTATATTCGCTGCTCTGTAAGCTCAAGGAGGAGCACTGGACGCTCAAGTTCACCGTTGCTGCCATCGGCTTCAATATAGCAGGTTATATTTATCAATGCTTCAATATAGCTTGCTGAATCATAGGAATACCAATGTGATGTTTATTAGGCTGCTATGAAAGCGGAGCCAACACTGGAACCACAGACGTTAATCTGATATGACGGCTATATCGTAGGAGTACATATTTAGTGTTTATTGCTTTCTTGTAAAATTAGATAGCGAGCGCCACAGGCACAATTGACGTCACACCGTCATTACGCCTTCATAGGCTGTTTTTTCAAATCAGTTCATAGATCTGGCGTGGCTCTGTGGTAGAATACCTGATTGCAAAGCAGAATGCTTGAGTTCGATTCCTGCTGGGATCCTAATTTTTATTCTTTCCATACGTCAGGTCAACGCTGTCGACGTCGGTTTTTCTTAACGCTCTCGCATTTATATTACCAATATCTGTTCTCGCCGTTCCTGGGCAGATATAAACCGTAAATCACCTGTGGCTCATTCCAGTACACCGCGGCCCGTGGCAAACGGGTATGTGCCACACGTGTCTGAAGGAAAGGGTTTGACGACGTATGCGACAGGATTTTCATGTTATTCATGTCATGACCCGACAGTCATATTCCTCAAATCCTCTTACCCTCCCATGCCAATTTTGGCCTACACCAACTTAAGGAGGCGATCACGAGAGCACCCAGACGTAGGCGGCTGGATAGATACATAGATACGTAGATAGAAACGCTCAAAGTGCCAAAGGTTCGCTAAGAAATGTTTCGCATTTTAAAAAAATCCGCGACGATTACGATTGCCACGATTACGATCAGCGCTGTGTGTGTGTGCCCTTCATAAATCTTCCATTTTTTGCACTGGTGAATCTATCTTAATCATGAACCAACTCGCCCAAGCAGCAGTTTTAGCAAAGATTACGATACTGCCTCACGCGAATTCTGAGTGCAGCCCTTTTGGTGTTTTCATTTTGTGCTAAGTTGAGGCGAATGTCTCTGCTTCGGCGGCGCGCACCTCTGGCATCTGGCGTCAGCGGCGTTGAGTCTCTGCTCGAGCAGCTTGCTTAGCAGCAGCGGCAGACGACGAGCTTCCCCCAGTTGCCTCGCTCATTGTTCAGAAAGAATTGGCTGAGTCGATGTACATAAGTACGCGGTTTACGTATAGTTAGACTGACGCGAACAATTTCGTGCAGCTCAATTTACATCAACCACCGTTGACAGATTGTACTGTGACTACCTCGCTAACCGAGAGACCACGGAAGGCAGCGTGTGGGTGCGTTCCACGACAGCTGACGCACGACGGCGCGCCATACTGGGGCGCCGTCGGTGACCGCCGACGAACCTGTCGTCTCTCCAATGCCATTCGCTCCTCCTCGGGCTCTCCTCGCTATCGCTGTCTGTCATCCTACGCTGCGCTCCGCGTTCACTCTCCCTCGTCCTCGTTCGCTCTATCTGTTACGCCGAAGGCACTCAAGGCAGGAACGGGCGCCTAGGAGCCGCGCTCTTTCAAAAAAAAAAAAAATAGCAGATCTCATGCGTTGTGGAAAGCAGTTTCATGCAAAGCAGTCAACCAGTAGCAGCGTACGCCAGATTGTTTTTCAGAGTGTTTGTCACTCACTCGGGTGTTTGCGGGTGATGTATTCCGACAGGACTCTCTTAACGGCACAACACACTTATTAAACACACGCATGGTACTCTAGAATATAAAAATGTAGCTAAACAAATACCAATCACTGCAAATTCCAACAAAAGCTACCCACAAGCCGCACAACAAACAATGCCGTCCAAGTTCGTCAGGCAACTCTAGCGTCAGTGTTGCTCATGATTCGGGCTGGCCTTACTTGGCACAGCTGATGGCGCTTCTCCTCAATGTCCGAGATCGGTCGCGTTGTGTCCCATCCGGCGATCTCGACGGTCTTTAACGTCGCTGTCCTTGCCGCTGCCGAACCTTTGTCTGTCGTCGTCATCACATGACGTCGTCGCTGACGTGGCGAAGGCCTCCGTGTTTCGGCCTCGCGGCAGTCGCTCATACCCGGTGCAAAGAGCCGACGTGGCCCACCGGGGGCTGTGTTCGGCGGCTTGCTTCGAGGGGGCTTGCGCAAGAAAGGTCGGTGATGGGTATGTGCGCTTGCTGCATCCCGAGCAGCGCCCCTCCAACCGGGTCGAGGTCTCTTCCGGTCACCTCTCGCGACGCCCGCGTCACAGGCTTCCGAGTCGAACTACTGCCGCTCCCGTCGCCAGTGCGCTTTTTGGCGACACAACCTTGTCCTGCCAAGCCCACGTAGAGAATTGCCAGCGCGTCGTTGCTTGCATCCCGATCACAGCTCGGGTCATGCGCCTCGGCTTTCTCCATGTTAAGACGCGCGCGCTCGCGCCGTTTCTAAAGTTTCGAAAACTTCGTCGTCGCCTTTCATCTTCCTAAGGGCACTTTCTGATGGCATATGCCCCCTTTTCCAAAAGGTTTTTCTCAAAAAACTTCTTGCTCCTATCTTGAGCTTGCCATTAGCTTGATCAGTAAATACTTTTTGCATTTGCTTGTCCGGTGCTCACAGTTACTTTCACTGCATACTGGCCATCAGAACGCACTTTCGCGACCACATCATCAAACACTACACTTACCTGTTCACAAAGTCCACGAGTTCATCGTCTATAATTCTATACGGCTACACTAGGAAAAATAACTACACACAGTATGCAACACTCACTGTTCACAAATATGCGCCAATTCATTTACTTCCGAGCTCTGGTCAAATTAAAACTTAAGTGGTTAGTCTGCTCCTATCATATTCCAATTCAGAGAATCTTTTTTCCAGAAGAGCAGCTATCAGTTTGCTATGCCAAACTTAAACCTGTGCTTCTTCACATTCCGCGCCTTCTTCAACTTCTTCACGTCTATTCACGGCACATCGTCTAGAACGCTCACTACAGCTGTTGCCTCTATTCCTCCTCTTAATAACCCGACGCCTCTTCGGATAAACTTTCCCAGGTTGTGTCCTACCACTATGTCCATCACTGGTACTTTGCCCCACTCTACTTTCAGCCAGGTGATTGTGACCTATATTGATAGCTTTTTTTTTAATTTCGAGAGTTTGCCCAACGGCATACATAGTTAAATATACAGGTAGAGGCCGGCTTCCGCTATATACATCAACAATGCTCTATGGTGGGGCCCATAGAGCCACAAATCATAATCTGGTGGTCTCGTCGGATGAAGGCCCACTGTTCTCAGGTAGCGCCGCCGTATCTGATTCAGGCCAGGGCATGTCCACAACAGGTGCTTGATTGTAACCGCGGACGCTTCGGTGGTACAGAATGGGCAAGTATCCCCAAATGGTCCATGCAGATGTTGTGGCCAGGCATATGTGACCGACGGAGTAAGTGCCGCCCCCACACGAAGTCTCCGCAACACCACCTCCTCCTGGCGGGTAAGCCCGCGTGGGAGGTTTGAACCACACGGTGGAATTAAATCTCGTGTGGTGCGGCGGAGAATCTCCTTGCGGTGGAGGAACTCAACCCGGGGATCACTCGGGAAAGGCGCTTCTAGAGTACGTGGCAGCTCACTGTGGGTGGTGGTGTCAGCTTGTATGTGAACAGAAATGGTGTTCCGTGGTATCCACTGTATCCTTATCTGGCCAGGCATCTGTGCAGTTATACGCTGTATATCACCTGCCAAAGTGTGCGCGTTATATACCTTGCGGAGCTCCTTTATGGCTGATGTAGAGTGTGTGCGTATTATAGTAAAGGATGACGACGATGCGGAAGCCGCGCTCACCAACTTTGTTGCGTCTCGTATTGCCAGAAGTTCAGCACTGACCGATGGAACCGGACCTCTCAGGAGGTACAATCGATTGACACACAGGTTTTGGTGCCCCGGCACCACGATTGACGTAACCACCTGCGTGTCCGTGCAGCTCGCATCAGTATACGCCACCAGTGATCCTGTCGGGAGTGCGGCATCTGCTTCTTCAATGTGGCGCCGGAAGGTAGTCGTTGGACGAGGGACTGGATTTCGGAGGCGGCCAATAGGTTTGTTATCCGTTAGTTGCCGGTGATCCCGCGGTGGAAGGCTTCTATTGAAGGTGGCGAGAGAGACATTGGATTGCCCATATATGCCGCTAAGTCAGCAGCAGGTGGTAGAAATGACGGCTTGAGTTCCCTTGCTTGCCGGCGTTGATAAATCAACTCGTCGATGGTGTTTAGTTGCGCCTCTTCCTGAAGTATCGGGATAGGTGTGTATCGTGGAAGCCCGGTAACAACGCGCATCGCTTCTCTGTTGATGCATTCTAAACGGACCCAATCTCTCACTGTAAGGTGCTGAAATTGAGCCGAATAAATAAGGCGAGGCTGCAACACTGCTCGAACAAGTAAACGGGCAATCTTCGTGCGGGCACCTCCAGCCTTGGAGCTGATTCGTCGTATCAGATGGAGCACCTGGTGCGCTTGTTGCTTAATTTCGCGAATCCAAGCTTTTGCAGATCCATTTGCCGTAATGACAACGCCTAATATGCGTAGCTGGGGAGCTGGCGTAAGAGGACGTCCAGATAATGTCAGCTGAATAGGCGTGTTTACAAGTCGTCGCCGGCCCCAGCTGTTCGCAACTGACATGTAGAGAGTCTTGTCTGTTGAGAGGGTCAATCCTATGCATCTGCACCACTCGTCGGCGGCGTTAAGAGCTTCTTGTAAGGCCGATTCCTGTCGTTGAAGGTCGTTGTGAACACTCCACAGTGTGATATCGTCGGCGTATATGATGTAATACACGTCCGAGATCGCTGCCAGAGCCCATCCGAGGGGTAGCATGGCCAGGTTAAAGAGCAATGGTGCAACTACTGATCCTTGTGGCACTCCCCGTTTTGAGTTAAAGGTGCCAGTTGCGTTTCCCGCCACACGAATAGCAAACGTTCGTTGAGTCAAGAACCTGTGTACGAAGGTGCACACGCGCTCGGGTAGTCCCACGCAACGCATAATGGCAAGTATGGCACTGTGGCTAACTTCATCATATGCTTTGTGCACATCCATGGCTAAAATTGTTCGCACCCGGCGTGTCCTATTGCCTGCCAAGACCATGCCAGTAAGTGCTCCAAGTCCATCTTCTGTGCCCAAGTGCGTGCGAAATCCAATTTGTGCAGGATGGTACCATTTGAATTGTTCAAGCCACCAGGTTATTCGCGTAGAGAGCATTTTCTCCGTTAATTTGCAGACAGTCGCTGTTAAGGCGATAGGGCGCAGGTTGCGCATATTAGTAGGGTCTTTTCCTGGCTTCGGTATCGGTATGATTTCCGCGTGCGTCCAAGAAGCAGGAATATCGCCTTCAGCCCACGCGTGGTTGATGTTATCCAGAAGCGAGGCCAAGGATGTCTCATTTAGGTTTTTGAACTCGTAAGGTAATCCGTCCGGTCCAGGAGTCGTCCATGGTTTAGACGTGTCGATAGCTGCTATCAATTCGGCCATTGTGAATGGTGCTTGGATTCCAGTAACTGCCTCTGAATTAGGTTGTTGGCCTATCGTCGAAGGCAGGGTCACATGGTCATTTATAGGGGAAGGAAGTACATCATAGTGTGGGAACAACGTCCGGGCGATTTGTTGTAGAGCATTCAACGGGGTATCCGCAGTGGCTAGAAGCACCGAAGCCGTTGGGTCGGGCTGACGTTAGCCCTTCTCCATTGCACGAAACGTACGCCAGACAGAGGCTGTGCGCGACGAGGTTCCGAGAGACGCGCACCAATCTAGCCATCGTCCTCTGTCCAGTCTTCGCTCAGGCCGACGAGCTTGTGCCGCGATACTTTTGAAGCGGTCTCTTTGTTTCGCCTCACGCGTGCACAACTGACTATTTGCATCACCCTCCTTGCGTCTTGATACTTATGATAGGTTATCTGTGCTTTTGAAGCTGTCTCATTTTGTTTTCGTTTCACGCGTTTGACACCGTGCGTCTGGAGGACATCATTCATTCTAGCACCCTCGGGAATCATCTATCTTTAAGGCGTGGCGCATTTTCCTTCAATATGCATGCCAAGCTGCGAACAGCTACTCTCTTTTTCTTTGCTACTTGTACGGGTCGCGTTCACTTCCTCCATGCACTGTTCTAATAGATCCGCGTCCTATTCGCTAACCGTTGCCTTGATGCAACTGTATGCAACATCTAAGTCATTCCCCTTATGTTCAGAGCCCAAACGACTGCTATCAGTTACACAACACATCTGCACGCTACCCACATTCTAAACTGAAGCGCAAATGTCAAAATCGGGAACACTAACGTATTTTGATAAAACGTATGTGGCATTCTTTCATTCATTCTAATGCGCCCTGTGGCTTGCGTCAGTCTTGCTTGGCGCTCTAGTGCCTGCTTTCTTCTAGCATAGATTGCTTGCATTTCGAAGCGTTTTGCCTCAAGTTTGGCATTGTGCTCCTTTCTCGCGTGCTCCCATTCTTTCCGAACGCGTGCTCTTCCTGCTTCGATGAACTTTAACCCCTGCTCTTTGTTCAGCTTTTGCTCACGAATAGCCGTGGGTATCTCGTCCCAATATATCTCCGCATCACCTGAGAATCAGTGACTGGGCATATTGAATCCTTGCAGGCTGCCAATTGTCACTGATTGATGCGCACTGCATTACCTCACTTTCATCTACATTGCCCTTCTTTTTGTAATTTTTAACAAGTGCCCGCTGAATCGCTTTATATGTTTATTGTGAAAAATCATTAAAAAGCTGCAGCATAAATGTCCATAATGCAGGCAATAGCTGTCTATCAATGAGTCGCCAGCGTGCCCAGTTGCTAACGCATGGCAGCACCTCCTGCGTCATCGTGGTGTGTGCATTGTGCGCGGGCACTCATTGTATCGCAGTGGGGGCTCCGACACAAAAAGCCCCTCACAACAGTGTAGTGGCAAGTGTTGCCCCGCTGCGTCTTTCTGAAGTGTTCGATGTGACGGCAGGGCTCTTTCTATTAAACAGTGCATATAAAAAGGCTGCGGAATACCACTGCATATTCGGGCGTAGCGTATGACTGGCTGTGCCATCATTATTCTATATCGTTGTCATAATGCCAACATCGACATACTTTATTGATGATCAAGACATTGCTGCTGGAACACAACAGACATCACAAAAGCGTGCATTGAAATGCGTAGGGACATCTGTGGCGATTTGAAGGAGAAAATGGTGTGCGTACGTCCGTCCATGCGTCCCTTTGACACGTAAGAAGACTCGCCATCAGGAAATAACAAGTACAATGCGAAACTAATTTTTTGATGGTGGCGGGTTTCGAACCTTCAGCCCAGCGCTTGGAAGCCGAGTACTTGACCCACGTCGCTAAAGTTCTACAATTCCAGAAGATGAATATATCTGAACAATGTGAACGCGTTGCATCAGCGGTAAAACAGGTATGTTAGGTGCGAATGTTCTCTATGATGGACTGGTTGAAGCATTTCGTGGTGGCGGAGTAAGAGCCCTCGCTTAGTCGACCTCTAAAGCCGACGCGCTGGATTGTTGACATAAGAGAATTTCACAGTTTGCTGGAATCTAACATCAAACATGAGATTCGGGGGTTTCGGGATGTCCCTTTGCGTGGAGCCGTGCCAGACGTTGACGCACTTTATTAGAAAGAAGGTTAACTACGCTGTTCAGCGATAGTTCAGCGATAGTTCAGTGATCTCGTGAGAGAGATATCGCGGAGCTATCGACATAGGGTAGCTCGGCAGTTTTCAAGATGGTGGCACACCAAAAACTCTCCGAGTGGTGCTCCGCGCCTAACGTTTTCGAAAAGTGGCGACATGGATGTCCATCGTGACGTTCGAGAGTGCAACCAAATCGAACGCATGATTGTTGCAGCACTAAAGGCGGAGAGGAAAAGGACACAGAGTGCACAGGACGAGCGCTCGTCCTGTGCACTCGGTGTTCTTTTCGTCTCCGTCTTTAACGCTGCAGCAATCATGCATGCATTCCAACTAGTCCAACTTTCCATTCAACCCAATCGAAGCCAGGATGCAGTATTGATTGAGATGAACTGAAATTGCCCTCCGCTTGTCGGCGGCCAGGGAAAAAGTGTTCAGTGCCCGCACCCGCCCGCACATGAAGTGCGCGATCGCGTAAACAGCAGACGCTCGGATTTTCGGTTGCGTCTTATCATCTTCTACGTCGTGCAGTGAGCCCCTTAAATACTGTTGCTCTGTCTTCGTTATGATGACGTGGTGAATTCCAAGCCAAAAGAACACTCACCACAAATGTGGGTCACAGTGCGCGCTGAGGGTTTTTTTTTTTCGTTCGAATATACGCGGTGACCATTATGTCTGCCGTGCGTCTCTACGTGCATTCCTGTGTGCGTGTCTTCTGCGCGCTGAGTGGCCTACGCTGAACATGGGACCAAGCCTCTCCTGCTCGCCGACGGCCTCTTTGCTTTCTCCCGTACATGACTGTCTAAGAAACGTTAAAAAAGCACGTTTCACACGAATAAACGGTACTCATCTTGTGGCCTTTGTGTTTGTCGTGCGTTCTTCGACTACCGGCGGTCGTTATGCCGCCGAATACGCTATACATTGCGACAACCTGTGCCGCTCGCCTTGTAACAAAAACACACTTCTTCGGGTTGAATATTTCGCTGTAGTACTACTTCTTGGAAGCTCCGTGGCGCTGCGTCTGTGTACGTGAAACTATAACTATAGCGTACGCGTGCCGCGTGACGTACGCAGAGTTCTCACGTTTGCGTACGCAAAATTTCCACACAGTGTGTCGGAACGGAAGGAAAACCGAAAACGAAAAACGATAAAAACGATATTTTTGACCGGAACGAAAACGCAACCGAAACTTTATCTATAATTTTGTTCCGGAGTGAAACCGAAATTTTTTCAATCGTGTTTCGGTTCACGAGAAAACTTCGCAATCCGGAACAACTGAGCTCATGCAACGTGAGTAATTATGCATATCTCAGGGTACAGTATTATCGCGTACCTCAGGCAGGAATTCCAAAGCAAATATATGTGGAAATTGTGCGAAAAACGAGAACAGTGGCAACCAGAGATGTTCATATTAACGCAAGTGGACTTTTGCGCGCGTGTCACGCAGGCCAAGGTAGATAGGGCATTGTCGGCGCTGAACTTCGTTACAGCGAAACCTGTTACGATCACAACAGCTGACTTTGGCACCATATTTGTCCGCCGCCGCCGATGTCCGTGACCGCTATCGCGTGCTATGTAAAAAAAATAAATGAGAAACAAATTCCTAGGATCGGGTGGGATTGTAACCCGCGCCCCCTGCATGGCTGTCGGGTCTTCAACCAGAGTGCCACGCTGGTGCTTGTAACTCCTTCACAAAAACACTTTATATAGGCGTCATGTCGGGCAAGGATTCGCCTTAACATATGTAATATATAGCGTGACAAAAGAGGAAAATGACATCCAGTCATCAGACAATGCTAATAGCGCAAAGAGTGTGTGCTTTAATGCTTCCCACCAGCTTTGCGCAGTTACTCCACCAGGATTGGAATGAGTCCGGGATCATTCCACATTTTCGCGACCCGAGAATAGAATGGGGAAAACGCTTGGATGAATGGAATGAGAATGGAATTAAGCGCATTTTGCACGGAATGGAATGGGAATAGAATTACGTCTTTTTCCGAAAATAGAGCACATTTTCGTCTGCGTCCCGTTTTTCAAACTTCGAACATTAGTAAGTCAGAGCCTCGAAATTAACAATAAAGCAGTATTTTTAAAGTGGCTTGGCTAATTACAAGCACGGTACATTTCTATGCAACGCTCCTACTTCAAACTAGAGGTGTGCGCCGCCGCGCCGCGCCGCCGCCGCCGCCTGTTTTTGGTCACGCCGCTCGCGCTGCCGCCGAAGTCCCAAGAGAGAGCACGCCGCCGCCGCCGCCGCCGCCGCGCAATAAATGCGGCGCGCCGCCGTTAGTCTTTTCTTTTAATTCGAATGGCGAATCTGGAAATAAAATACAGCACTTCGCCGGAGAGCTCTTCTCGATGTGTCCATCGACATGTTCATTTCAGCGGCCGCTGAAGAGCGGCAGCTCGGCGAGAAGCGCGCCCCCTGTTTCCGGTTCTTGTTCTGCAGCGCCATCGTGACATCACGAAGCTTTCAAACACTCTCGACACAAATGATAGGGAGGGAATGCGCTTCAATGCAACGAAGGAGCCCTCACAGTTCCGATTTTCGGTGCACATGTCTTTTGATCGTGTTAGCCATCGATTTAGGTTTAATGCGGCCGGGCGTCTAACGCAGCTGTAAGGTCGGTACGCATTCCCTGCATCGTTTTCAAACATCTGGGACAATTCATATGCAAATTCAGACTTGAAAAGTTCCTGTTTCTGTGCATTTCGTCCACTCTCTTCTTACGCTAGGAATGTGCTGGCGGGTTCGGTGCGGCGACGTGGTCAAGAGCGAGGTGACATCACGGCTCACCGCTTTTTCGAATCACTGAATGCTCTCTGCCGAAATGGACTGCGGACATCTCCTCTGGATGAACGCATCGAGAATAGCTCTGCAGAAGTTGTGATATTTCTGGAGAAGAAAAAGATACTACAAGTATTGCCTGACCTTAACGCTGCCGCGTCCTCCAGCCTTAAAGGGCGACGACCCAACTCGCTGGATAGCATATTCTTGTAGTCTTAGATATAGTACACTGTGCATAATTAAATAAATAAAATAAATAAGTAATATATATATCGGTGCGTTTTTCCTTTCATTCTTGCTCGAGTAAATCAATAAATAAATGCAGAAGAGAACGTCAAAAATAGAATATAGGTGAGCTCGTTGGTAGGTATTCATGTTATTAAGAAGACATGACGTGGAAACACGGACATAAGAGAAAAGTCGAGAGAGTGAACAGCTATCTCTCACGCAGACCACTACTCGCACTTGATTGATAGGTATGACTTCTTACGTGGAAGTGCGCAGATGAATATTTGTGTCTACTTTCGTTTCCACCGATGTGTTATTTTCAGTTGTTAGCGGCCTTTCTGGTGTCTTGACTACTCTCCTGTGTCCGTGTTTGCACGCCCTGTTTTTATAAAGCGCCCCTAACAGCCTGAAAATACAACAAAAAACAAAAACAACGAGCGCGTTATTTTCCCTTGGCGTTTCTTGTCTTTTGGTGCACTTCGTAATGCCAGAACAGTGATTCACGTGACATTATCAGGGAACATACTCTCGACTGGTTCATATACGAGAAATAACAGTCGTGAATTGTCTCCCATACTGCTTTGCTATGCAGCCGCCCACCCGCTCTTCCTTCTTGCGCGATTAACTGATTTCGCTCCATTTTGTGCGTTTGCGACCGCGCATGCAGCGATAACAGACTGTAGCCGACAAGCGCGAAATTATGATAGGTTCAACGCTTAGTGCTGACATTGTACGCGTGCTTTATGAAGAAATAAGTGGCGCGGAGATGCCCCTGTATGAAGGATATTGAAGACGAGAACGAAACCAGTGGAAAAGGCGCCGGATTGTATGATTCTTCCAACGGACGCACTCTTTACAGCGGAGACGATGCAGCTTTCCAGGAAAAAGGCGAGCCCACTTCGAAGGTTTTTTGCATATTTTTATTGCGTGAGCAATTGTATGGACACTCAGTACAGGTTTTCACCGTCGCCGTCATGTTCCGCATAAACTCTAAATCGATAACATCGCTCCGCGCATTGTATGTACTACCCGCGAGTAAAAGCTCGCGAGCGTTGGCAAGGAACATGGCTAAAGCAGAGATGAAACAAACTGGCGATCTCCATCACACGGAATAACATCAACCCGCGTGCGAGGCCTGCCGTCGATTGCTCCTGAAACAGAAGGAAACGCCCCGCCCGTCATTTGCTGGGCGACGGAGCAGGAAGGGATGTCTGGGGATAGGGACTGCGTAACTCGAGCACCAACTGTGAACTTTGACTATAAGGGCGCGGTCGAGAGCGCTGGCACGCGCGCTAATTGGTTTGGTTTGGTTTTCTTTACTCAAGGCAAAATTGAACAAGATTGCCTTGGGGGACAAGACTAACGACTAAGTAAATACCTGACTTGGTCGTGCCACCCTGCCAGCAACGCAGAAACATACCATAAGTACAGTACGCAAGTTACAGCATCACGTGTTATCTTACACGGGTACCATAGTCGAACAGTACTACCAGAAGTATGGCTAAGAGCATAGAAAAATGACACCATCTTCCGCTGGACCATGAGGCGATGCGAAGCAGCGTTTCGGCATGTCGATCCCGCGTTTCAGAGGGGAGAGGGGAAATGAAGAGGGAAAGTGGAGAGGGGAAGGGGAGAGGGAGAGTGGAGAAGGGGGAAAGGGGAGTGGACAGGGAAGGGGAGAGGAGGCGTGGGGAGAGGGTTTTCGCATGCGCATTAAGGGTGGTCACGCCGCACACCACCACCACCGGATTGAGCTCCGCCTCTATTCCCCAGCGAACGGCTCGTATACCTTCTACACGCTGTGAGCGCTGTGAACTCACTGCTTCGGGCTCGGGCCACTGATACGACAAACTGGCCGAAAACCGCTTCTCTCCTGGGAGCGGCCGTATCGTCATACACCAGCGTTTTGTAGAGTTAAGTGAGATCGGAGCAAAAAGAGGTAGCTGCTCGCCTTCGTTCATGTATCAGTATGGCGTGTACTTAGCGCATTCACTGCTTTGCCCCCCCCCCCCCGCGCGGCGCCGCCGCCGGTGATTTCGGGTCCGGCGCCTATGTCTACTTCAAACCGAGGCATAAGTTAGTATACAAACAAATGCATTATCCCTGCAGATACAGAAGGGAGAAAAAAAAAGACATGGTTGATCCCTCCGTCATAGGAATCGGAATAACACGAAGTAAAACGGGTCCTTACAGAAGTAGTTGAATGTTTGTTATACATTTATATGAGAGAGTTTGCACAATGTATATAGATCTCTAGCAGCTATAGCACCGTTTGAAGTCGACGCACCCACTTTGATGCTTAGTGGTTCATCTCCACCCCGACGAATAACGTACACGTTCAATGATTAAACAAACTCTTGTGGTAGCTGTAGTAGTTAACGGTGAAAGCGTAATCAGAGAACGAGTTGTGATAGCCACAAGAGCGTCGCATATTGGACGCAGAACTTCGTCGCCATCCCGCGGCATGTTAAAGTGTGATTGAACACCACGGCCGGACTATAGGGAAACGCAAAGCGCGTCGCGCCGCCCCTGTAGCCCGGCCGCGATTTTTCGGGAGGAGCGTAAAGGCCGTTTCGTTTCACATGACACAAAACAGAGCGATTTTCAGGCTGCGAATGCGCTAGCAGCGAAAAAAGCGGCCGATCGCTCTCGCCGCAGCGGTCAGCGGCGAGCGACCAACATTTTGGAAAATTTTCGCTCTGTTCGCAGCGGCGGAGCGATTTTAGGGGCGAAGCTCCTTAAGGCGGCACCCGTTCGTCCCTCGTAGTCGTAGTAGTAGTCGTAGTGCGTAACCATTCTTACGCTTTGACCTCCAAGGTGGTGCCGGTGGGAGATTTTTCCTGTGCGTTGTTGAACAATAAAAACATTCGCAGCGTGCGCGTTAACTAAAAGCCGAATTCTTCTGTCTCTCATTCCCCATTAGCAGCCAATGGCATGTTCCAGTAGGAAACGTTAGTAGAAGTAGAAGTGTAAGTGTTAGCTAAAAGCCGACTTCTTCTGTCTCTCATTCCCATTAGCAGCCATTGTTTACCTCCAAGGTAGTGCCTGGTGAGATTTCTCCTGTGCTTGATTAAACAATGAAAATTTTGTTCAAAACGCCGTTGATTGATGAAATAAACCAACGAAAGACGCCAGATGTTTTGTAAAAGCAAAACGAAAGAACGCCAGATGTTTCTAAAGCAAAATGAAAAGACGCCAGCTGCTTAACGAAAGACGCCAGATGTTTTCTAAAGCAATGGTTTTCTAAACAATGAAAATTCACAGCGTACATGTAAAATTAAAGTGAGCTGCAAGTCGTCACAACTCATCGAACCTTTAGTATAAACGCGCCCGATCTCACGTCGGTGATGATGTACTGGGCAGAATTCACGGAAGATTCACGGTTTACCGATGAACCTCCGCAGCTTCGCCCACTCATCATCATTCACTCCGTGGATATGCTGTGATTTTTTTCAGTCGAGACCCGTCGAAATTGCGCCGACCCGGCCGAGCCGTCGAAATTGCGCCAACGAGTGTGTTTTGGTTATGGCCGTTGTTGCGTATTCTCAAGTGAATTTAGATTGGAAAGTGTTTTTAAATGACAAAACACGCGTGCTCTTCGCTACCGGTGATGAAAAGTTCAGAATATCATAACGCACAGATTGTTACATTACATTCGAAGATTATGCAGTGTCTGCCACAAACAACGGCAGCAAGCAGCTTTGCGCGCCGCGCCAGTCGCAGAGCGAAAATTGCAGACCATTCGCACTCCATGTGAAACAAAACCGCCATTAGCGGCGGTTGCGAATAGAGCGAACCGAGCGATTTTCTTCGCTGCAATCGCGGCATATGAAACAGCCTTAAGCGGGGAACGCGGTGCTGCAGCCAGGTGAGGCAGGCGCGCGTCGCAGAGGTATTTTTGGTTTGGATTAGCGTGATGCTATGAGCGAGACCGACGCTTTTACGACGCTTGGGCTAATATCGCCACCTCACGGTGTGTTAAGGCATTGACAAATTTGCAATTCTATTGAAAACGCGCCGAATGGGACGGATGTTTAGCAACAAGCGTTGCAGGTGGTAATCGCGGAGGCCACAGTAATGACGAATAACTTTACCTTACCGTTCATAGAGGGCAACACCACCCCGCCGACCGGGAGCACTGTGAGAGAAGAATGTGAGATATTAAAGGCGCATTTGTAAAGCGTCTAGAGTCTGTGACTGTGGCGCAGTATATAGCATGCCCGGCATCTGTTCTTGCGGACCGAGCCGTCATGAGTTCGATGCCCGTCGACGGTACTTTTTTTCCTTGCCATCTGATGATGTACCATTTTTCAACGTCATTTCCGTGACGGAAATGCACCACTGAAGTCTTGGTGGACCCCGGCGTAAAACACTTTCGTGTTAAAATATGTCTGCGCGTTGGTTCCCATTGATACCCACACACGAAAGTGGCGAATACTCTATGGACGGCCTGATCTTTACCTCACGAGCAGTTTAGTACCTAACACACGTAAATAACCTTTGCGACAAAGAAGACATTGCATACCTGCGCACAGGAGAACACAGAAAGTTCTCCACACCCCATCCATGCTTGCGAGGCGCGCTTGACAAGCGTGAATGCTGACGAGCAGTGCGGCCCAGTGTTCCGTATTCGATGCAAAGGCACAAGGTGCCCGAGCGGTGCACTGTTCCAACTAAAAGCAGCAGATCTAGAGGGTTGTCTTCTCCAATAATCAAATCATAGTTTTCTCCATAATCCCGACCGCTCCGGACGCGTGGTAGAACTGCTTAGTCTTCTTGAATACTACTTTTGTCAGCGAGAAAATACGCTATGTCGGCATTTTAGCATTAACACACTTAAGCTTAAACAATATTCCAACACCATCATTCGTTCAAACAGGCTGACCACGCAAATACTATAGGTAGCGGGAGAACTGCCCCTATGGGAATTAGTAGGGTGGTTGTACTGCACGAGATATGTCAACAAGCTACTATCCGTCGGCCTTGGTAACGTGTTTTGCGTGCTTTTGCAGTGCTTAATGCATCTGATGACATCAGCTTTATGGGGCGTACATCCTTAGTTCGATAAAACCATCAAGGTGCCTTTCCACTGTTGAGGAATTGCAGGAAAAGAATTGAGCTACCTTGCCATTCCCAAAGTCCGAATGGGCTAAGCTTTTTCATACCGAGGAATTGAAAGGAATGGCATTGCGGCAAGTTGTAATTCCCCGGAATGGAATGGAGGCGCCCATTCCGCAACACTACATGGCATAGTGGGAACTTCGCTACTTCAGAAAAATTGCTATGACTTATGGCGTAGTGGGTACCTTGCATGTGTACTCGTATTAGTTGCCTCTAGAGACTCTACAATGGGCTCTACAAAGTCCGCTCTTCCAGCTTTCGCTGTGACTGTGCTGCGTGTTCCGCGCAGGCCTGGCGATCTTTTTATCAGAACAGCGGTCTCGCACATCAGAGAGTACACTCAATGACGAGCTGCTTCTGAGATCGTGCTCACTCCCTTGACACAAAGCATTGAGCCCGCTAAAAAAAATTGTATTTGTCTTTTGAGAATGTAAATACTATGACCTTCAAATTAGTACAGGTTTGCGCTGGTAGGTAGGAATTCGTGGTACAGTCACCTCTGCTCCTCTGAAGAACGTGTTTTACCCTTGTCCCACTTTCCTAAGAGGAGGGCAAGTAACTACATCACAAATTCAATGTTTTTTTATGATTACCTTTACTTCAAATTTTTGCATACAAAGAAAATCGTTAAGAACCGTTAAGGAACATTTTTGTTTTCGTTCCGGAACAGAAACGGAACGGAACACTTTGCTGTGGAACGAAACTAAAACCGAAACGAAAAACATTTTGTTTCCACACCCTGTATCTACGTACGTGAAACTAAACTGTCCATTAGAAATGCCGGAGAGATTGCGTCCGTAGACCTGCGGCAGACACAAAACTAAAACTGCCTAATCACACGGTGCGCTTAAGTACGACTTGGGCATGCCCCACAAAAGACTCTGCTAGGAGTTATTAAGGCGAAATTATTAAGACGAAAGCCTCAGATGCCTGATCAAACAGGAAAAGTGACTGCCGGGGCTAACACGGATCATATACAAAAGTCATGAGATGAAGTCACCATACGACGTCAACCTGACGTCACAGATGACAAATGGCGGAAATAATCGTGACGTCATAGCGTTGTCCCTGCGGTGTTAAGCTATGTGACGACACATGGCGACGTGATCATATGGCATCGTCGCTGGGCAATCGCTGGGTCCATCCAGGAGGCAGTTGTGGTGCAGAAAGCTTGTAATGCCTCTGATCCCGGAATATGTGAAAAGCATTCGCTTAAGATGACTGGATGGATTTCGCCTTGCAGTCATTTTAGGCGAATGCACAAACGGCCACGGTGAGTTTTAGCACCAGGTGAATACTGCTCAGTACATAATTTTGGGTAGTATCCTCTCAGATCAATCATTTGAAGAGCACAGCGTCAGCCTAACACTAACGTTGAACCATGAGGCTTTAGCTTAAAGAATATATAGAAACATGAAAGACTTTTATTTTCAGTACTTAATGTGCTGATACTGTCGTAACATGAGTTAAATTTAAGAAGAAAATCTTCCGTCTACCCCGAGCAAACATGGAGGCTCTTTTCAGAGAGGAGATAAGCGGTGCCTACCATTAATCGGCTCCATTGAGAGGTCGCCGATGATCTTCGCTACGGCGCATACCAGTCTGTAAGAGACAGCTGCGTATAGATCTCCACAGTGTGTCCGAGTCGTCGCCCTGTTTCTCTAAACTGATGTACACCTGCACACAGCTATCCCGTAGGAGAATGCACGACGCTCTAAGCTAAATGCTTCACCGTTTTAGGAGCGAAGCTCCTCAAGGCGGCACCCGTTCGTCCCTCGTAGTCGTAGTCGTAGTCCGTAACCAGTCTTACGCTTTGACCTCCAAGGTGGTGCCGGTGGGAGATTCTTCCTATGCGTTGTTGAACAATAAAAAATTCGCAGCGGTAGCTAAAAGCCGACTTCTTCTGCCTCTCATTCCCATTAGCAGCCATTCTTTACCTCCAAGGTAGTGCCTGGTGAGATTTCTCCTGTGCGTGATTAATCAATAACAATTTTGTTCAAAACGCTGTTGATTGATGAAATAAACCAACGAAAGACGCCAGATGTTTTGTAAAAGCAAAACGGAAGAACGCCAGATGTTTCTAAAGCAAGAGGAAAAGACGCCAGCTGCTTAACGAAAGACGCCAGATGTTTTCTAAAGCAATGGTTTTCTAAACAATGAAAATTCACAGCGTACATGTAAAATTAAAGTGAGCTGCAAGTCGTCATAACTCATCGCACCTTTAGTATAAACGCGCCCTATCTCACGTCGGTGATGATGTACTGGGCAGAATTCACGGAAGATTCACGGTTTACCGATGAACCTCCGCAGCTTCGCCCACTCATCATCATTCACTCCGTGGATATGCTGTGATTTTTTGTTCTGTGCGCACTAAAGCTTGTGCTAATACCCAAGTAAATCAATAACGTATGCTGTCGGGCTAGTTGACGCATAGTTGGTTAGAAAAGCGTTGGCACAAAACAAGAACGTGGACGAAGACGTAAGCTCGCTTGCGTGCCGCCAGTTGCGAGTGTGCCCAAGTATATGCTAGATCCGTCCCTAGTCTCTCCACAAAAAGAAGGGTTTAGGGCCGCTCAACACTCCCCCATGGTATACTTTAGGTCATAGTCTTGTAAATCGTGGTCGTTACAAATCTTGAAGCACGTCCACACCAATCTAATGAGAACCACGAGTGTATGTTTATCTGACGCATTACTAACGAGTAATTCATTCACAAAACAAAATAAACTAGGAAGTGTTCACTTCAGGCCAAGACATATCCTTAGTGTTTTGCGCGGAGACTTCTGAACACGGGGACAAGAACGAGGAGGGGTACACACACGCACTAACCTTCAATAATAATGTATTTGAACCAAGATCACACGCAATTCTACATTAAAAACAAACAATTCAAAGAGCGCATGCATGCCCAGGCCACACAGGAAGAAATATTTAGGAGGCGAAGCTCCCGTTAGATTGGGCGTCGGCGGGCGTCAAGATAACGTCACAAAAAATACAAAAGTACCACGCGCCGACGAAGGCACTTCCATTGGCGGCGCCTTGCGGCGCGAAGCCGCAACCACCAAAAGAAGATATGGAAGAGGTACTGGCTGGCCGCGGCCGGGCGAGCACACCCGCGCGCGTTCTTTGTAGCAGCGTTCGTGAGCAGACGACAGTGGCGTTTCTTTAAGCGGGCACGCAGTTTTGTTAGGAGCAAAGCTCCTTAATCTTGCTCCCCGCCGTCGCCGTCGAAGCTCCCTGCAACATAGATGCGGCACCGGCGCAAAAAAACAAAAGAAAGAAGGCGCTTCGCGCAAGGCGTTCGGCGCTCGGCGCAAACAACAGTTTCAAAACGTACATAGTCGTCTGCCTCCCATTTCTAAGGAGCTTCGCTCATCGGTAGTATTCGTACGCGGAAGAAGTGCTGATTTTAGATGCGTAGCAGCTCTTTTCTTAGCCTGTGTAACGCTGTCCGTCCGTCCGCACAAACGCGAGGCAAAGCCCTTCCCTCGGCGCAGGTGTTGGAGCGGTGCCAAGTAGGTCACGCCGCAGCTGGGCGTTGACGTCATGCACCCCTCGCACGCTTCCCTCGCAGGTGCGCGCGTACGCCACTCTCTCCCTCACCCGCCGGAGCGCCGCAGCCGCCGGCTCCAACGCCCGCTCGCCTCCCGTGTCCGCGTTTCAAACAAACGTTTACACCCGTAAACGCTACACCGAGTTTCGCTTCAAACGAATCTTCCAGCGCTCACCGCAGCACACGCGTTAGCGCCGTTCAACCCGTGACGCCACCCGTGCGCAACGCTGCTGCTTCACATCCCATCAACGTTCCCTTCGGGGAGATGGTCCAATTTTTTTTTTTTGTGGATTGTCTTCTCAGTAACCTTTCTTTTTTATGTAGTGGCCGTGGCTCCAATAACGCACATGCGCACAGTATGCTCTCCTTCGGCATTTGCTACCCTTAGGTGGGACGCATGTATTTTGTCGAAACTTTCAAGAGCGGGTGCTTGCAGAGCAAAGATGGAGCAAGAAACGAACGCAGCTCCGCGTCCACGCTCCGTGACATCGGCGGAGTGGGAGCAACGCGCGCGGCCAGTTGCGTCGGAAACCAAAACGGTGGTATTTCGCTTGCGTGCCGCCAAACGCCGCCAGCATGAAGTGGCTCTCCGGCAGCGTGACGTTGTATGGCCGAATCAAATAGCGGAATGGCACCCCCTAAATGTTTCTTGCTCCGTGGCCCAGGTGCAGGTGCATGGAGGAAACGCAATCCTTCGTTAAAGATTGGGATGGCGTATCAACGCAATCTCATGCGAAGCTTTTTAAAAGTTGCTGATTCAGTAATAAATGTAGCAGTTTTGTATTTATTAGTATAATCGAAGGTGTTATTGAAGGTTAGAGGTTCGTATGCCACCGATGGAAAGAGTAATTTTTCCTACACATTATTTCATATCAATTCATGTCATAATTACAATATTGCAGTTAAAAGGCAGCAATGAATATCCTCTATGCTTTCTTTGGGCCAACTCTCTGATGTATTGATTCGATTTCATCTAACAAACAGACCAACCCTGAAAAACTGTAGCGCCCACCAGCTTCGAGGAATTTACCAAAAACTAGATAGCCTTAAAGGGAAGCTGAAGTGGTTTTGCAATTGGGTAAAACATCGTAGTTCACAAGGAACGACATCATTGTCGACGACGTCGTAATTTTTTCCGCGATTGTGGAAGCAGGGGCTTTAGAATACCCCAAAGAAAAGTTTGTCTTCCTCCGCTCACGCGAGCCCGCCGAAAATCTGGGCGTAGAAGTGAACTAAGCGAAACCACGACATCTTCGGTTCGTCTGTAGGAGTCGCGCTGCAATCCGATGGAAGGTTCCCGCCACTAACTGATCCGAACTAACCGCGAGCGCGTTGTTTATGTACCGGAGGATAAAGTAGGTGTAGAGGCGCTGAAACTTCTGCAACTCTCTTACGACATTTGCCACAACAACAAACGATTCAAACCTCGTATCTTCAACCATGGCCTCCGTGACTAGTTCCGGCTGCGCGCTGTTGCCGGAGCTAATTGCAGAGACCACGCTTCAACAGTGCTTTCGGCAGACGACGCTGCGTACCGAAGCTGACGTCACACTGTTGGCTGAAAGCCTCAAGAGGCCCTTTGTCCGCAGCTGCTGTTTTTTTTTTCTTCACAAAACAGTATCAGCGTTAACTTTTAAAACTCTAACAGAAATTTCCGAATTAAGCAGGGAACACACTGTGATAACGCACTTCAATGTAACTTTTCTTAAGAGCGCTTCAGCTTTCCTTAAAGGAAATAGTTGAAATTTTATATAGGTTGTCTCTTCTAAAACAATCAAAGAGAATTCAATTGAAATTTCATGTAATTTGCGAAAGTAGTCTCAGAACAACCAATCACGGTCCAAAAAGATTAGTCTGGACTGGATAACATAAGCACTTGGAAATCACCTGGACGAGTTAGCTTAACGATGGAGCATACAAACATGCTATTGTGCCAATACTACTCGAATTGTGCCCAAATTTAATGAAAACGCAGCATTCGGTGCCGCCGCTTTAGAACACATAGAAAATTCGAATTCCGAAATCGGAAGACCCGATCATGTCGCGTAGAGTCTCAGATTACCGCCATATTTGTCTAACAAATTGTTACTATAAAATTTCCATGAGAATACTTCCATAAGGAATGCTAACGTAATGAAGAGTTAGTAGGGCTACACGCCCGCGCTTACAGAAAGTGAGTATATCTGAACTATATGAATGCATGATGCCGGCGATACGAATCAAAGTAAAAATGTCACCGTAAGGGCGAAACGATGAATGTGATTGCAACATATCGGGAAGTAGGTATATAATAAGTAAGGTTAGCAGCTAACTCCTTTAGCAGCCGACCTGGCGTAGCTCAACCAAACCCTAACGGAAAGAAACGCGGCCGCTGCAGCGAGTGAAACGTAGTGGGCGACGTCGGCAGCAAGGCGTGGCTAGTAGTATTTTTCATGTATTCTGGCGAGCGTGCGGGAAACAACGAGGTGTCCAGCCGTCGGGTCGTCGTGTAGTGCCCGGACGACTTCTGGTCGCAATGATGAGGGCACGACAAGAAGGTAGTCGGTTCAAGGTAGCGAGAAGTTTTTCTTCAGGAGAACGCCGTTCCGTAAGAAAAACGACGGCAGTTATCGCTTGAATACCTTCGGAGCAACGGCGGTCTTGCCCTCGTGGTAATCCACAAGGCCCACCAGTTCCGCGTCGGCTCGTTGCCTTTCGGCGAAATCGTCGGCACTTATAGCTCCGAGGAAGCAGTCGTCGTCGTCGTCGTCTTGCGGCAGGGTCGTCTCGCACGATGGAGTGTGAGGCTTCAAGCCGCTCCAGCGCAGTGTCAGACGGCGACTGCACAGCGAAGGCGTATAGGTGCGCGCGCGCCGGCGCCTGTGTGTTTGCCAAGGCTACGACGTCACTCCTCTCGAATGCGTAGACCAGCAGCGGTGAGTCGCGTGCGGCGGTGGCGGAGTGCGCGTGCGCGCCGGCGCCAGTGTGTCTGCTGCGGCTACGACGCCATTCCTCCCGAACGCGCAGACCAGCAGCGGCGAGTTGCGCGCGGCGGTGGCGGAGAGCGCGTGAGATTCCGGCTCTGGTGAGCCAGCTGTGTGACATCACTGATCCTCGCGCAGGCGCAGCATGGCTCATGAGGATCCACGAGAAATCGGCTCCGGTTAGGCCAGTGTAGCTAAACCTAGAAAAAGAAACCTGCACAGGCCTGAAAGATCACAAAGAATAAACACAGGAAACGCCAATAAAAGAGAACCACAGCGATCGTTCCGAGGCATGCGGAGAGAGAGAGGCGAAGCGCAGAGGAGGAAGGAGTGGCAGGGAATAAGCGAGGAAGACAGGCCAGGCGTTTCGGCTGTCGGATTTTGGACCCGAGCCAAGGCCTCTACTTCTCTCGAGCCGCGACCTGAGAGTGCTCATGGGTACCTGATGTTCTTGGCTGTGGTTCGCTCGTGCGCTGCTCCTGGGCCAACGTTCCTGTGCCCGTGGACAGATGTGAGCAGTCGGGCTTCAGGCTCGAGCTCGGACGAGGCTGTCCGGCCGGAACTCATCCTCGGAGCCAGCGGTTCGAGTTCAATGTCAACCGGCGGCCTAGGAAGGCTACCGATACAGCAGACCATCAAGATGCACCACTCTGACGGCAACGGCAACCTCATCGACTAACGTGCCTCGCGCCAAGGCATCCTCATCCTCGACGTTCGTGAGATCATCGCCGGGTCCTCGCTTTCTCACCGCGACTGACGTTTCGCGAGGGACTGAGTCTCAGGGAACAAAGCATGTCGCTTATGCCTTTATCAATGACCTTGCAGTAGCTGTAGGGTTGGGTGTCTGAGTACGGTAATCATCTGTCTTGGTGAGTGTTACGTGTGCTCGTTTTAGGGTGCAAGCGGTCTCGTCCTTTTGGGAAGTGTCTTGAGGTGACGCCTTGGACATTCCAAAGAAACTAAAAGAACCTGCACGTTGTGCGAAATAAAAACACAACGTAATAGTGGCGCCGTTCCACACATTCACGCATTCTATTAGAAAGAAGGTTCACTACGCCGTGCTCATGCGGCCCGATAACCACGTTCCCGTGAAAGCTGCAACCATGAAGTTACCTAAAATAGTCCTAGTTTAGCGGCCGCATGTAATCTGCGGACGAAGGCTGCCATTAGAACTGCCGGAGAAATTGCTTCCAAAGACCTGCTGCGGACGCCAAGCTAAAACTGCCTAATCACACGGTGCGCTTAAGTATCACTCGGGCATTTTCCAAAGAAGACTGAGCCAGGAGTTCCATTCACCCACAATTATTAAGTGGAAAGCCTCAGGTGCCTAATCAAAGGCGAAAAGTGAGTGCTGGGGCCAACACCGGTGATATAAAAAAGTCATGAGATGAAGTCATCGTATGACGTCATCGTGACCTAACAGATGACAAATGGCGGAAGTAATAATGACGTCACAGTGATGTCACTGCGGCGTCAAGCTATGTGACGTAACATGGTGACGTGATCACTTGGCATCGTCGCTTGCCGATAGCTGGGCCGATCCAGGAGTGCAGACAGCTTGTAATGCCTCTGATACCGGAGGCAGTGAGAAATTCCGATAGGCCCAAAAAGTATTCGCCTAAAGGCCGTATCACATGACACAAAACATAGCGACTTTCAGGCTGAGAATCCTCTCGCAGCAAAAAAAAACCGCCGCTCCCTCTCGCCGCAGCGGTCAGCGGCGAGCGACGAACATGTTGGAAATTCTTCGCTTTGTACGCAGCAGCGGAGCGGTTTTTCAGTCGGGACCCGTCGAAATTGCACCGACCCAGCCGAGCCGTCGAAATCGCGCCAACGAGTTTGTTTTGGTTATGGCCATGGTTGCGTATTCTCAAGCGAAATGAGATTAGAAAGTGTTTTTAAATGACAACACACGCGTGCTCTTCACTACCGGTGATGAAAAGTTAAGAATATCATAACGGACAGATTACATTCGAAAAGTATGCAGTGTCTGCCACAAACAACGGCAGCAAGCAGCTCTGCGCGCTGCGCCAGTCGCAGAGCGAAAATCGCAGACCATTCGCAGCCCATCTGAAACTTAACCGCCATTAGCGGCGGTTGCGACAGAGCGAACCGAGTGATTATCTTCGCTGCAATCGCGGCATGTGAAAGAGCCTTAAGGCGGCTCGATGGATTTCGTCTTGTAGTCATTTTCGGCGAATGCATAAACGGCCCCTGTGAGTTTTAGCACCAGGTAAATACTGCTCAATATATGATTTCGGGTAGTATCCTCTCAGAGCAATCAACTGAAGAGCACAGTGTCAGCATAACACTAACGTTGGAACGTAACGCTGTAGCTTAAAGAATATATAGAAACGTAAAAGACTTTTATCCTGAGGGCTTTATGTGCTGCTGGTGTCGTAATGCAAGTTAAATATAACGAAGGAAATCTTCCGTCTACCCCGAGCAAACATGGAGGCTCTTTTCAGAGAGCAGATAAGCAGTGCCTACCATTGATCGGCTCCATTGAGAGGTCGCGCGATCTGGCGTCTAAATACCAGTCTGTTAGAAACGGCTGCGTATAGATCTCTCACAATGTAGTAAACAGTACTTTGTGTCATTCCTCTATTTCTCTAAATAGATGTTCAGCTGTACGCTGCTATCCCATGGCAGAATGCACGACGCTTTAAACTGAATGCTGCACCATTTTGTTCCGTGTACACTAAAGCCTGTGCTAATGCCCATGTATATGCTACAGGCGTCCCTAGTCCCTTCACAGACAGAAGGGTTTAGCGCAGCTCAACACACTCCCCCATGGTATACTTTAAGTCGTAGTCTTGTAAATCGTTGTCGTTACATAGTAATAATATCTGGGGTTTAACGACCCAAAACCACGATATGATTATGAGAGACGCCGTAGTGGAGGGCTCCGGAAATTTCGACCACCTGGTAGTGATGAGGAACTATCGATACTATTGATAGTTGAGTCACTATCGAGCTATCGATAGTCAAAAATACTATCGATAGCGCTATCGATAGTAAGAAATTCGATGGTACTATCGATAGTATAAAAACAACATCGCCGACTCACTGCAGAATAAACTTGGTTCCCCGCGCGCGTGGTACATAGTGGAGCCGGAGGAGCAAGCTCAAGGGCAAGAAAGTTGACATGATTGTGTTCTTCACCAGAGTGCTTTGCTGACACATGATCATAAAGTCAAACTGTTCAGCTGTAGCGGTATGGAAGCCTTTACATGTGGTGGGACTGCGCGGCTTCAAATTGATATTGCCTTTTATGATTTCAAAATAAAAAATATCAAGAAGTGAATTGTAAGCTGTAACTCATTGCTTTTGGATACGAACTTATTGATGGATATAGTCCGCCATTTTCACTGCGGAAATAGATCATTTCTCGGCCAAAATTGGTCATAAATTAAGCAACGCTGGTAGTAGGCTATCGCAAATATATTGACAATATGGCCGGCCAGCAACCGCATCATTGTTCACACCACTATCGATAGTATTGTCACGTGGTTGTGACGGTGAAGAATGCTGCAGCAATACTGGGAAATACGGAGCTCTTTATTTGGGCGAACTTGCGCCCAGAAAATCAAAACTCGAAATACAAGCGATACATGCTATGCACTGATAGCGCCGGAAGCAGTCGTCAGCCGTTGAGTACTTTGATCATCGTTGGAGCGCGTCGTCCTTTATACATCAGTCATCAAACCGTCCCGCGTTATCGCTGGTGTTCGCGTAAGCTCTCGAATAACTTTGACTGTTCTCGTCCGGCGCGTAATCTTAATAGAATGATCGCAAACAATTGTGAAGCTTCTCAAACATTACGGCGTGGTCTGCGTCAAACGTTGCTAACAGTCTTTGTGGGTGAAACCTGAATACGTCAAAACAAAGCAATGAACACGCATGGCAGTAATATCGCTATAGTAATATTAACGATGGTACTACCGATTGCACTATCGAAAGTTTGTCGATAGTAGCACTATCGATAGTTTGTTTACAATATCGATAGTTTCAAAAGAACTATCGATACTATCGATAGTCAATTTACCGATAGTTCTGCATCACTACCACCTGGGGTTCTTTAACGTGCACCTAAATCTAAGTACACGAGCCTCAAACATTTTCGCCTCCATCGAAAATGCAGCCGCCGCGGCCGGGATTCGATCCCGCGACCTTCGGGTCAGCAGTCGAGCGCCATAACCACTAGACCACCGTGGCGGGGGATCGTTGTCGTTACAAATCTTGAAGCACGTCTACACCGATCTAATGAGAAACACGGGCGTCCATTTATCTGACGCATCGCTAACGAGTAATTCATTCAAAAAACAAATTAAACTAGGAAGTGTTCATTTCAGGCCAAGACATATGATTAGCGTTTAGCGCGGAGAATTCTGAACACGGGGCAAGGACAAGGAGGGGTACACACATGCGCTAACCTTCAACTATAACTAATTTGAACCAGGATCCTACACAATTGTGCATTAGAAAAACAAAGGAAACAGCGCAGGCATGCCCAGGCGCAGCTGCATAGAGGAATCTCAGTTTTTCGGTAAAGATATTGTGGGCGTATCAACGCGATCTCTGCCAAGCTTATGAATAGTTGCTTATTGAATAAAATAATGTAGTAGTTTTGTATTCAGTAGTCGTAGCGGACGTGTTATTGAACGTTATGGGTTCGGATGCCCCCGATGGAAAGAGTGACTTTTCGTCCACATTGACTCATATATATTTTTGTCATAATTTCAACACTGCGGTTAAAAGACAGCTAAGATAGTCCCCTATGCTTTCCTTGCCTAACTACCCTGTGGATTGATTCGGTTGTGTATAGCAAAGAGACCAGCCCCTAAAAAACTGCAGGGCACATCAACCTCAAGGAATTTCCCCAAAACCGGATAGTCTTAAAGGATGTTGAATTGGTTTTGGAATTGGTTAAAAGTTCGTGGTTAACAAGGACCGACACCATTGTCGACGATGTCGTAATTTTTTCCGTGATTCTGGCAGCAGGAGCTTTAGATTACCCGAAAGGAAAGTTTGTCTTGCTGCGCTCACGCGAGCGCACCGAAAGTCTGGGCGTGGAAATGAAGCAACCGGTACTACGTCATCTTCGGTTCCTTTGGCGTAGTCGCGCTGCATTTCGACGGAAGGTTCCCGCCACTTACTCATCCAAACTAACTGCGAGAGCGTTGTTTATGTACCGGAGGATAAAGTAAGTATGGAGGCTCTGAAATTTCTCGAACTCGATTTCGATATTTGCCATAACAAACAACCGTAGAAGTGCCTCTCGTATCTTCAATCATGGCCTCCAAAACTAGCTGCGGCTGCGCGCCGTTGCCGGAGCTAGTCGAGGAGGCCAAGATGCAGCAGTGCTGCTGTGGCAGACGACGCGGCAAACCGATGACGTCACACTCTTCGCTGAGCTTGAAAAAGACCCTGCGGCCACAGCCGCTATTTTTTTTTTTTTTTTGCTAGAAGAGCTACTATATAGCGTTAACTTTTGACAACTCTCACATAAATTTCCGAATTCAGCAGGGAACAACTGTGATGACGCACTCCAATGTCATTTTTCTTAAAAGTGCTTCAGCTTCCCCTTTAAAGAAAATCTTTAAAGTTTAATGTAGGTTGGTACTTCTCGAACAGTCAAGGAGAAATAAATAGAAAATCCACCTAATAATAAAATAAAGTTCTCCTAGAAGAGTCAATCACTGTCCAAAAAGATTAGTCCACACCATCGCCTGACGATCCAGAACCTAATCCGGTCACCTCATTTCGCGACATCACAGCGACGTACAAATCGAACAGGCTGAGATTTCCGCCCCAGGCGCCGGGCCTGACTAAGGCTGACGAGCGCTGGCTCTTTCGCCTATGCACCAACACAGTATTTTGCTCGGCGATACTTAACCATTTCAATTCGGCCTTCTCCGCGGAATGCCCGCACTGTGATCATCCGCTTGCGGATATTTTGCACATGGTGTGGGCACGCCCATTTTATCCGGTGGTCGCGCCGATCACCTCCCCTTCACCACCTCCCCGTGAAAGCTGGGAGGCTGCCCGGCTCGGCTGCTCGGCCTTGGTGCACCAAAGAGCTCTCGTGGCCAGGGCGCGTGCCACCGCGAAAGCCACAGGGGTCCCGGACTAGAGACTCCACCTAGAGTTTACATGGTCGGCCCTTGAAGCCATCCCTATCTCTCACTTGTACATTGTCCAAATAAATGTTTTTCACCAGCACCACCACAACTGAATAACATGAACGCTCGGAAATTACCTGGACAACTTGGCTTAACGGCGGAGCATACAGACATGCAATTTTGTTAATACTACTCGAAGTGTGCACAACCTAAATCAAAACGCAGCATTCAATCACGTTATCTCAGTACTGCCGTTTTCGAAGACGTACGAATTTCGAATTCCGAAATCGGAAGAGGCGATGGTGTCGCGTAGGCTGTGACAATACCGCCACATTTGTTTACCAAATAGTTAGTGTGAAATTTTCATGTGAATACTTCCGTAAAGAATGCTAACGTAATGAACAGTTAGTAGGGCTACACGCCCGCGCTTACAGGAAGTGAGTATATGTGAACCGTATGAATGCATGACGCCGGCGATACGTATCGATGTAAAAGTTTCACCGTACGGCCCAGACGACATGAATGTAATAGCAACATATCGGGAAGTGATACGAAGTGAGGTTAGCAGCCATCTCCTCTAGCAGCCGATCTGGCGAAGCTCGTCGAAGCCCTGACTGAAGGAAACGCGGCCGCTGCAGAAAGCGAAGTTACTTTCGTGCTCTGTGTAATTCCGAACGCAAACGATAAGGTTAGAACACCTTACGTACTAAATTACGTGCCGTCTGCTGATCCATGTCGAGAGAGTTTGAGCGTGATCGAACGCGGCTCGCCAAAGTGAGCAGTTCCTGCGGAAACAATGTAGCCCTAACCTTTCGGGACCTCTTATGTGCCTTTCCACTACGGAGGGCAGCCGACACCTTATGTGTACGCTGGGACCGCATTAGGAGACTGCCATCGCACTCTTTCACTCGCACAGATAACATACAATGCGCGGGACGATGGTATCGACCTCAGACTGTACACGGAACGTCACAGTGATGACGACAACAACAGCGACGAAAAAATATTGCGTCTGCAGTGTCCATGTGATTGCTCCCCCAATAAAAACATAAAAGAACATGTGCTATGAAGGCTTTGCACTGATACTTCATAACGGTGTTGTAAAAGCCTTGCGTAAAAAACACGTAATGTCGACATCACGCATTGTATATATCATGAAAATTACAACTTGGCCAGAACTCAATACCAAATACGCATTTCTATGATCACGGTAGGGCCTCTCTCTGGTCAATGCAGACGCTGACAAACGCTAGAAGGAATATGAACTACGACATGCCAATGCCGCCCAAAAACAATGTTTCAGGGGAAGGGGGACAAATCAAATTTCAATCAAACAGCCAACTCCGGTTCGCGTGAGTGGGGTCAGGGTATTACACGACTCCACACTTTGCCGCGGTAAAACTCGACGTTGAATTCCGAAAGGGAAATACGCACCGATTTTTAGATGCGAAGCAACTTTTGCGCTGGGCTTTGTCCGTAGTTCCATTGGCGACCGTCCGCTTTCTAAAACATATCATAGCTATCTGTAACATATTGAGCGAGCGCTCGCGCCAACGAGAAGACTTCTTCGTGTCGTTCTTCGACCGCCTTGATAATGATACGTGCAGAGCACTTTAGGAGCCCGGGCTGCCGTATGCGTTCCTAGCTTGGCGTAACGCAGACAAAACCACGTGTGCTGGCACGCGCTAGCGCGTTCGGGCCTCTGTAAGGGGCTGGGTCAGACGCTGTGGCCTCTCCCCCTTACACTCTCTCAGCAATCACGTGATGGCGTCGGGGAACGAGATTCTGCGGACGTGCGATGAACCCGCGTGGCGTGCTCCAATAAGAGTTCGGGATGAGCAAAAGCAACTACAGTGATTTCATGGTGTGCTCCACATGCAAGGACGCGTTAACATCGGGCAAGGGGCCCGTGATGAACGGTACTTTAGGTCGACCCATGCGCTCCTTCGCATCCCCACATGGTTACCATTAGTGGGAGATGGTGAATTTTTAGGGGCGAAGCTCCTTAAGGCGGCACCCGTTCGTCCATCGTAGTCGTAGTCGTAGTCCGTAACCAGTCTTACGCTTTGACCTCCAAGGTGGTGCCGGTGGGAGATTTTTCCTGTGCGTTGTTGAACAATAAAAAATTCGCAGCGGTAGCTAAAAGCCGACTTCTTCTGTCTCTCATTCCCACTAGCAGCCATTCTTTACCTCCAAGGTAGTGCCTGGTGAGATTTCTCCTGTGCGTGATTAATCAATAACAATTTTGTTCAAAACGCTGTTGATTGATGAAATAAACCAACGAAAGACGCCAGATGTTTTGTAAAAGCAAAACGGGAAGAACGCCAGATGTTTCTAAAGCAAGAGGAAAAGACGCCAGCTGCTTAACGAAAGACGCCAGATGTTTTCTAAAGCAATGGTTTTCTAAACAATGAAAATTCACAGCGTACATGTAAAATTAAAGTGGGCTGCAAGTCGTCATAACTCATCGAACCTTTAGCATAAACGCGCCCTATCTCACGTCGGTGATGATGTACTGGGCAGAATTCACGGAAGATTCACGGTTTACCGATGAACCTCCGCAGCTTCGCCCACTCATCATCATTCACTCCGTGGAAATGCTGCGATTTTTTTTTCACGAACACTTGCGAGTGCCTGGTTAAAGCCAAGTGGTATGCATTCGGAGCAATCGTTTCAAGAGAGCGGTGTCATGCTTGTGTATTAACCGTAATTTCTAGGATTTTAGTTTAAAGAATATGCAGAACTACGAAGAACATTTATTATCGTAATCTTTCGCTCATTCTTTCTTGTAAATTCACTTAAGCATAAAAAGACAAATCCGACCTATAACCAGAGAAAACATCGCGGTTTTCTAAGATATCAGAGGTATGCAGTGGCTACGAATACTTGGCTCCGTTGGTAGTCCGACGCGGACCGTGGGTAGAATTTATGCGCTAGGGGCAGTTGAATGCAGCCCCCCTCTAGCGTTGCTCGTAAGGGGCACAGTACTCCGATTTATACCCCATTTCTATGTCTGACAGAGCAGAGTAGAGTGCATGGCACTCCCAATTATACTCCATCTTACCACTTCTACAAAACTGCCCAGCTGACGCGACACAATATCTTTGTGTCGCGTCAGCTTCGCAGTTTTTTACAAGATGAAACCTTACCAACTCGCCCAGCTTTCGACGCTTGTTCCATCTCACAAGCTGATTGCAGCAGAGAGGTGTTACTCCGTATACCTGTCATAGGATGCCTTAATTCATGACATCGGCGCTGGGAGCGCCAAACGTCCCTTCAGTTACTGCCCTGGCAGCTGGGTATCAGAGGCTCAAACTGTAGAAATGGCGGCGCATACGGTATGCGTCGCCATGGCAACACTAACACCAGCCGCGCCTCGCACCTCCTCCTCTAGCGCTCTCGAGCGCGCGCTTTTTAAAATTTTTTTAACGCAATAGCGTTAGAGACCTCGCTGCGCAGAAATTCAGAAAGATGCAAATAAAATAAACAATAAAAATCATCGTACCCATTGAGGATCAACCACGGGCCGTTTGCGTGGCAAGCAGGTGTCCTACCACAAAGCCACGATGTTTCTTGCAACTGCTTCGGAAAAAAACACTACATCAATGCCGTGTAGTGGAAGCAGTCTCCTTAAGGCATTTTGTTTGGCAGGTGTAACGACGAAAATGAGCCCATTCGGCGATTGGTAGGCGCATTGGCGAGGCCATCAAATTACGTTTTTTGCGTGACGCCTTGATTCGAAAAAAGCCGCGATAGTGCAGCCATCGCCTCTAAAAACACACACGAACTTTCAAACAGCTCCAAAAATGGACAACTACGTCGATCAAACGGAAAACATATCAAGCCAAGGCCTCCTTGCTAGAGGAGGCGTTGATCAAGGAAACATTACTATAATGTGCTGCCATTTGTGAGGCATTCTGAGAAATATGTCTCGACTCTAGCACAGTGAAGTGCTTTAGATCGAAAATCCTGTAACATTACTATAGATACATCGCGCGCGCGTGTGTGTGTGTTTGTGTTCGTGTCCGCGTGTGTGTAACAACACGCATTGATAAGTATGCATTAGTGGTTGACGTGCGCACAAGGGCCGGATTTCGCTATCGCGTTGAACTCTTAAAAGCGAAGCTTCAGGGTCCCCCAATTTTAACACGAAATTGTTTTATGCCGGGGTCCACCAAGATTTTCATGACGTATTTCCGTCACCAAAATACGTCAGCAAAATGAACGTCCTCAAATAGCAAAGAAAAAAAGCTATAAGAAAAAGTTCCGTTGACAGGAGTCGAACCCATGTGTTAAATCATGACCATGGGCGTTAGTCGTCGGTACGGAGATGTGCCACTAGGCGGCAACCTGAGAGCGTCCACATCAGGCGGTGCTACAACTGCCAAAGGACAACAGACATTATACAAGCTCAGATATGCCAATGCACTTAAGCAATCAACTACTTCTGTGACGACACTTTTCACTTTCGTGTTATACTGATTCCTATGACAGAGGCATCAACCATTTTTTCCGTTTTCTTTGCGTGCGCGGGCTGAGCCATGGGCTGCGCGGACCCCTTCCCCTCTCCTTTTGTTTATGAATCCGCTCGCGAATGCGGCGCCGTGCGGCGCGCCGGGCGCTTTGTTTTTTTTTTTTGCACCTTGCTGGGCCGCGCGTTCGTTGCGCGGTTGAATGTACGCAATTTTCAATCATGCATGATGCAAACACTGCAGTCGTGTAGCATGTGCCAGAAGGCAAAACAGTGATTTGCACTCACAACACAAAATATACCTGTTCTCGTTTTATTGTCCTCGTTTCCGAAAATCAACATTTTCATTCAATGTGGTGCGATACAGGCTCAGACAATTAACAGAAGTGATTAACAGATTAGCAGGAGATTAACATGCACGTGTTCATGATCGCTAAAGAGCTGGAACAGTGAAATAAAAAACAACATAACACTAGAGAACATGCAGATATTAAAAAAGCAAATTTTTATACTGACAAACAAAATTTTTATGCTACTAGATGCTTGGCCTCGTCGACCGCTTCTACTTCCACCAGCAATCTCGAAGTGGTGCAGCTTTGGTCTATGAATTTGCTGATGGCAGGGAGCGGCAAGTTCACTGGAACGTAAAGTGAACTATAATTACAGAGCATATTAAAAAAAGGTGTCGCATTCGCTCACCCTTTGTGTGAGCACCAAACTAAACGAATGCACTGAATAAAGAAAAGGAAGCATCGGCATTTGCCCACTAAGAAGACCGATCAATATACAGTGCGAGAAGACTTGTCAAATGACATAGAAACGTACACTGAGTTTAGACCGAAAACAAAAACATTGAATCGTCGGGACGGCACATCACAAAGTTGACATAGGCACACCAAAGTCGTAGTAGTATGCAAATTGTTTTTCTGCTGCTCTGATTGCATCCGCGCAACAGTAGTAGTTTGTGTACTCACAAAGTCTCATATTTTTCGGCGAAAGTTGACAGCACGGTGCCAAAACGTGCAAGTATAAAAGCGACACCTTGAGTACGGATAGACATGCAGACACTCATACATGCAAAATCATCGTCAGTCGCTGCGAACCCGTGTGATCGCTGGCTTGAGGCTTCTTTCTGTCATGCTCCGTTTGGGTATACTCGCACTCTACTCTAACGAGACAGTTCACATAGTTTGCACTCAGCGACTGACTACCCTTCACGCAAGAAGCCAGTTCAGGGGTCTCGAACGCCGTGACCGCGTGATGCGGCTGCTCGCTTTTCTGCAAAGAGAGAGCGACTGTAAACTATCTTGTACTTTGTGTTCGTCGAGAAATATTATTTCGACAGTAAAGAACACATTTCGTTTCGAAAGTACTTACTTTTAAGAAGAGCGAAAATCCCTATCGATGTATTCATCCGCCCCGCGTCGTATGATCGGTGTCCCCGTGGCGTCTGCGCACAGGTGTTGGGCCAACGCCGACACAATTTGTCCTTTATGACTAAAGCGAGCAGCCGCCAGTGCGAGAAAAAGAACTGGAGCTGCTAACCCATGGTGGGGCAAAGACTGAGGAAACAGAAGGGCTCGTGGCCTTACCCTCCTTCTTTCCCTCGCTTCCATTTCCCACGCTCTTGCTGTACCATACTACTATACTTTACCCCAACCCATCCTCCTTTCCCTCCTCCTTTCCCTCTACCTCACCCTCACTTCCCTTTCGCTCCCCCTTTTTAGGCAATACTGTACCTCACTCTCTCCATCATTGCTTCTCTCCCTCTCTCACACACTTCCCTGTTCCACACTCTTGTTATACTATTCTGTGCATGGCTACGCCTCGCTAGAAGCTGCTTAGCACATACGCCATTTCAGAGGCTCATACTCGCGAACGCCACGCAGACTTTTGCCGCGCTCAAACAGCTCCACTCTGAAAAAAACCTCACCTCCACCTCACCTGCTTTCTGGATCTGGGCCGTTCCAGAAGGCAGGTGAGGCGCAGAAAGCTTGTAGCGCCTCAGATCCCGGAGGAAGTGCAAAATTCCGCTAGCCGCAAGAAGCATTTGACTATGTTGACTCGATGAATTTTGCCAATCCACTCATTTTAGGCGAATTCATAAAGGGCCCCTGTGAGTCAGGTCAATACTGCTCAATATATACTTTTGGGTAGTATCCCGTCAAAGCAATCATTTCAAGAGCACAGCGTCAGCCTAACACTAACTTTCAAACGTAAGCGTGTAGACTAAAGGATATACAGTAACATGAAATACCTTTATTCTGAGGACCTTATGTGATGATACTCACGTGATGCAAGTTAAATATCAAGAAAATAATTTCCGTTTACCCCGAGCAAGCTAGGGGTTCTTTTCAGAGAGCACATCAGCAGTGCCTAGCAATATTTGGCTCCATTGAGAGGTAACAGAATGTGTGTCTACGGTGTATAGATCTCCCACAGTGTAGTGAACAGGACTTTTGTGTCATTCCCCTATTTCTCTAAGCTGATGTACACCTGTACACAGATCTCGCCAAGCAGAGTGCGCGACGGTCTAAACTAAATGCTGCACCATTTCCTTCTGTGCACACTAAAGCTTGGGCGCATGCCCTAGTTTTGGCTATAGGCGTCGGTTGTGTTTCCAACAGAAAGGAGGGTTTAGGGCAGCTGAACACTCCGCCACAGTATACTTAAAGTCATAGTCTTGTAAATCGTTGTTATTACAAATCTTGAAGCACGTCTGCACTGATAAAATGAGAAACATGTGTGTCCGTTTATCTGACGCATCGCTAACGACTCATTCACTCATAAAACACAATAAACTAGGAAATGTTCACTTCAGGCGAGGACATATCCTTAGGACAAGAAAGAGGAGGGGCACACATACGCGATAGCGTTCAGAAATAATTTATTTGAACCTGAATTACACACAGTTGTATATTTAAGGAACAAAAACAAAGCAAACTGCGGACGCATGCCCAAGCGCAGCTGCATACAGGAAACGTACTTCTTCGTTAAGAATAGTGAGGGCGCATTAACGCATTCTCAGCCAAGCTTATGAATAGTTGCTGATTCAATAATTTAATGTAGTAGTTTTGTATTCAGTAGTAGTATCGGAGGTGCTGTTGAAGGCTATCGGTTCGGATGCCACTGATGGAAAGAAATTTTTTGTCCACATTAATTCATATCAATTTATGTCATATTACAACATTGCACTTCAAAGACAGCAAAGACTGTCCTCTATCCTTTCCTTGGCTGAACTGTCTGGTGGGTTGATTCGATTGTGTCTAACAAGGAGACCATCCCTTCAAAAAACTGTCAGGCACACCAGCTTCGAGGAATTGCCTAAAAAACACATAGTGCTAAAGGGAAGCTGGAGTGGTTTTAGAATTGGGTAAAACTTCGTGGTTAACAAGGGCAAACATCATTGTCGACCACATCGCAATTTTTTTCCACGATTGTGGCAGCAGGAGCCTTAAAAATTCCCCAAAGAAAAGTTTTTCTTTCTCCACCCACGCGAGTGAGCCGAAAGTCTCGGCGTGGAAATGAACTAACCGGAACTATGTCTTCTTGGGTTCCTTTGGAGGAGTCGCGCTGCACTCCGATGGAAGGTTCCCACCAATTACTTATCCGAACAAACTGCGAGAGCATTGTTTATGTATCGGAGGGTGAAATTTGTATAGAGGCGCTGAAACTTGTTATTGATGTAAACCGTCTGTGATAATAAATTTTTCTAAACACGGCGCATAGCTCTCCCGCAGTGTAGTGAACAGGACTTTTCTGTCATTCCCTGAATTCTCTAAACTGATGTACACCTGTACACTGCTCTCTCAAAGCAGAGTGCGCGACGGTCTAAACTAAATGCTGCACCATTTCCTTCTGTGCATACTAAAGCTTGGGCGCATGCCCTAGTTCTGGCTATAGGCGTCGATTGTGTTTCCAACGGAAAGAAAGGTTTAGGGCAGCTCAACACTCCGCCACAGTATACTTAAAGTCATAGTCTTGTAAATCGTTGTCATTACAAATCTGACATGTGTGTCCGTTTATCTGACACATCGCTAAAGAATAATTCATTGATAAAACACATTGAACTAGGAAATGTTCACTTCAGGCGAGGACATATCCTTAGCGTCAAGTGCGGAGCCTTCTGAACACAGGGACAAGAAGGAGGAGGGGCACACATACGCGATAGCGTTCAGAAATAATTTATTTGAACCAGAATTACACAAAGTTGTACATTAAAAAAAACAAAAACAATGCAAACTGCGGAGGCATGCACAGGCTCAGCTGCATACAGGAAATTAACTTGGTAAAAAATAGTGAGGGCGCATGAACGCAGTCTCAGTTAAGCTTATGAATAGTTGCTGATTCACTAACCAATGTGCTAGTTTCGAATTCAGTTGTAGTATCGGACGTGTTATAAAAGCTTATGGGTTCGGATGCCACTGATGGAAAGTGATATTTCGTTCACATTAATTCATATCAATTTATGTCTTAATTACAACATTGCACGTCAAAGAAAGCAAAGACTGTCATTTATCTTTTCCTTGGCCCAACTGTCTGGTGGGTTGATTCGATTGTGTCTAACAAGGAGACCAGCCCCTCAAAAAATTGTCGGGCACATCAGCTTCGAGGACTTGCCCAAAAACCGGATAGTGCTAAAGGGAAGCTGAAGTGGTTTTAGAATTGGGTAAAACTTCGTGGTTAACAAGGGCCGACATCATTGTCGACGATATCGCAATTTTTTTCCACGGTTCCCCAAAGAAAAGTTTTTCTTGCTCCACTCACGCGAGTGCACCGAAAGTCTGGGCGTGGAAATGAACTAAGCGGAACTACGACTTCTTGGGTTCCTTTGGAGGAGTCGCGCTGCACTCCGATGCTAGGTTCCCGCCACTTACTTATGCGAACAAACTGCGAGAGCATTGTTTATGTATCGGAGGGTGAAATTTGTATAGAGGCGCTGAAACTTCTGCAACTCCATCACAATATTTGCAATAACAACAAACAACCGAACGAGCGCCTCTCGTATCTTCAACTATGGCCGCCGTGACTAGCTGCGACTACGCGCTGTAGCCGGAACTAGTCGCGGAGGCCACGCTTCAACAGTGCTGCAGTTGCAGACGACGCGACGTAACGAAGATGATGTCACACTGTTCGCTGAGCGTCCCAAGATGCCCTGCGGTCGCAGCCACTGTTTTTTGGGAAAAGCGGTATTAGCGTTAACTTTTGAGTATTCTCACAGAATTACGAATTCGGCAGGGAAGAAACTGTGACTACGCACTCCAAGGCCATCTTTCTTAGAACTGCTTCAACTTCCCATTCAAGGAAATCTTTGATATTTTATATAGGTTAGCGTCCTAAACAATAAAGGAGAAGTAAATATAAATTTCACGTAATTTTAAAGTAAAGTAGTCCCAGAACGCCCAATCTCTGTCAAAAAGGTGAGTCTACTCTGGAAAACATCAACGCTTGGAAATCGCCTAGACCAGTTGTCTTAACGGCGGAGCTTACAAATATGCCATTTTGCCAACGCTACTAGAAGTGTGCACAACATTATTGAAAACGCAGCATTCGATCTCATGTTTTTGGAGTCACCGCTTCGAGAAGACATACAGAATTCGAATTCAAAATCAGAAGACCCGATGGTGTCTGGCAGAGTGTAAGAATACCGCCACATTTATCTAAAAAATTGTTGTTATAAAATTTTCTTGAGGATACTTCCGTGAAGAATGCTAACGTAATGAAGAGTTAGCAGGGTTATACGCCCGCGCTTACAGAAAGTGAGTTTATGTGAGCCATATGAATGCATGATGCCGGCGATACGAATGAAAGTAAAGATTTGCCCGTAAAGGCGAAACGATTAATGTTATACCAACAGATCAGGAAGTTCGTAGATACGAAGTGAGGTTAGCAGCTAACACCGCTAGCAGCCGACCTGGTATAGCTCAACGAAAGCCTGAATGAAGGAAACGCAGCCGCTGCAGCGAGCGAAATGGCTCTCGTGCTCTCTGTATCTCGAACGCAAACAAAGGGTGTGGGAACCACGCCCACCGGCTATCGCGAGATAGCGCCACGTGCTGCGCAGACGCGGTGCGCGTGGCCCATCTGCGCGGCTTAAAAGGGGCAGCCTGCGCGCCGCCCAGGGGAGACGTGCCTGGGACGCCAGGAAGGACGGATGCTGCCACCCGCGCTGGCCGATTGCTGCTGCCGCCGATCATGGTCGTCGCCTCGTCGTCTCGTGTGCCTGGACCGACCCCGCCGTATGCAGCGTAGAGTTAAATAAATTGTTGTTGTTGTTTGTTACGAGTTGAAGCCTCCGTCTCCCTTGCTTTAACTACGGACGGGACGCAGCAAGCCCAGTACCCACAGTTGGCGCCCAACGTGGGTTACGGATAAGCTTTAATGGAAAAACGAAACGCCAGCGATTTGTTTGTTTGCCTGGTCTATCAGTGTCAATGCTTCTCGGTCGAGATTTTCTTGCAGACGAGGGGCTCACACTCGACTTTCCTGCAAGAGGCTACCGCCTTCACGGACAGTCCGAGACAACACCCTTTGCGGAGAAGATAGACTTCGCGCCTGTACCAAGACACGCGGAAGGCGTGGCAGCCATGCACACCACCCTTTGTCAGCAGTCATGCAGTCCCTCAGCGACTTCACGGGAACGAACCACCAACGGAAGCAGCTAGAGGCCGTGCTGACACCGTTCTCTGGAATGTTTACGGAACGTCCTGGGAAGACCGACGTCCTAGTGCATCGCATCAATACCGGCGACGCCCGGCCATGGCGTTGCAACCCGAGACCGCTGAGCCAGCACAAGCGAGCCGTTCTCGATAAAGCCCTGGACGAAATGATCGACACAGGAGCCGTACGACCCTCGGACAGTCCGTGGGCCTTCCCTGTGGTATTGGCCCCAAAGAAAGATGGTACGGCACGTCTTTGTGTGGACTACCGCAGGCTCAACGCAGTCACGGTGAGAGATTCCTACCCTTTGCCAGCAATATCGAGCATAACTTACGCGCTGGGAAACGCAAAGTTCTTCACCACTATCGACTGTTCTCGTGGGTATTTGCAAATCGAAGTTCACCCTGACGATATCCCGAAACGGCATTCACATGCCAACCTACAGCCTTTGGAGAATAAATATGATACCCGTAAGCATAACCTCTGGTTAATACCACGATCACGCACAAAATATGGTGACCAAATGGTACGCAATGCTATTCCCAGAATGCTGAATTATTTAAGCAGCATTGATGTAAATATAGAAAACATGACCACAAAAAATGTTGCATCATTGTTCTTATAAATTGTATCATGATATCGTTTACCCTTTTGTATCAGTTTGACCTCTTATGCATTTTGTAACACATGTATACATAGCCTTTTTAAGCTTCTGATGTTCTGTTTTCTCTTCATGGAAACTGTTGTATCCTGTTTACGTATAGATTATGTAATTATATTGCTTGACATTACCATATTTCTGTATAGTATGCTTTTGTTACCTTATTTGTATGCCAGTGCTTCTGACCCATTCATTTTTAGGTAGCGGGAGCTAGTCAAGCTGTTTCAGTGCAGCTTTTACTCCCGCCATCCTTCATGTAGTATCAAACATGAAAATAAAGATTCAATTCAGTTCAATTCAATAGAGGCTTGTTCGAGTTCGTGCGCATGCCCTTTGGTCTTTCCAATAGTCCGAGTTCTTATCAGCGCATGATGGATATGGTCTTGGGTGATGCAAAGTTTAATTATGCACTTTGGTATCTTGATGATGTGACGGTGTTTTCGCGCACGTTTGAAGAGCATCTTGAACACTTGCATACGGTGCTACAGCGCATGTCAGCAGCCGGTCTAACTGTTCATCCCGGAAAACTGCAGCTCGCTACTAACAAAATCAACCTTCTTGGGTTTGTTGTCGACAACGGCGTACTAAAACCAAACCCAGATAAACTGAAGGCAATTGCAGATTACCCCCCACCCCAGAACACTAAGAGCTTGCAAAGGTTTCTAGGAATGCTTGCTTTTTATCGTGACTTCATTTCGCAGTGCGCAGACATCTCCCGACCACTAACTCAGTTGCTGAAGAAAGGCGCGAAATGGCTCTGGAGCGGTGAGCAACAAGGAGCTTTCGACACGCTTCTGAAAGCGATCACCAGTAACGCCTCCCTTCAGCTGCCAGATCTTAACAAACCTTTTGTGTTACAGACAGACGCCAGCGATTATGGACTTGGCGCAGTACTTTTGCAGGAATGCGCAGGCGCTCTGAGGCCCGTTGCCTTCGCAAGCCACACTCTGACCGGGGCGGAACGAAACTACTCGGTAACAGAAAAAGAGTGCCTGGCTATCATTTTCGCATTAAAGAAGTTTGACACGGACGGGGCTCAGTTTGTCATTCAGACTGATCACCAAGCGCTCTCTTGGCTGAAACGACTGCCTAATCCCTCGGGACGATTGGCCCGATGGGCGCTTACCTTGCAGTGCTACGACTATGTCATCGAGTACAAGAAGGGTAGCACTAACACAGTTGCTGACGCACTTTCACGTGCACCTTTGTCTATTGAACCCCAGGTCGAGCCGGAAACAGTGTGTGCGGTTACGACACCAGCTGTGACAATGCAGTCACGTTGGGGTACTTTGGTGAGTAAACAGGAGCTCCTTGCAGCACCGCAGGGCGATGGCCTTTGTCGTAAGGTGTCAGAAAAGCTAGCGGCTCGTGATCCAACTGACACCGGAAGCGACGAGGAGACCGACTGCTACCTGCTCGGAGAAGGAGGCCTCTTGTTCCGGTAGTTTCCTCAGGTTGACGATGGTAGTGTGGAGTCACCGTTTCGAGTTGTCATTCCTCGCAAACTTCGCAAATTGTTCATAAAGTACTACCATGACAGTGCTATAGCTGGTCACTCTTCAGGACAGAAGATTTACGAGAAGCTGTGTCGTACGGTAACCTGGCCAGGGTTGAAACAGGATGTATTACGCTACACGCGTTCCTGTTCAGTGTGTCAAAAGGCGAAACCACATGGGGGTTTACCGTTAGGAACAATGCAGTCAGTTGAGAGTACATCGCCATGGCAGATTGTTGCATGTGACGTAACGGGCCCGTTTCCCATGAGTCCGCGGCGAAACCAGTATCTGCTTGTTGTGACTGACCATTTCACGAAATGGGTTGAATTGTTTCCTTTGCGCAAGCTCACTTCGCAGAAAGTATGGGACTGCCTTCTCGAAACCTTCACGAGGTTCGGATTCCCTGCCCAGCTGATCACGGACAACGCGACGTACTTCACCAGCAAGGTGTTCACGGATTCCTGTGACGCCTTGGGAATTCGTCACAAGCGCACGTCTGTGTATCACCCGCAAGCCAACATCACGGAACGGGTAAACCGAAATCTGAAATCTATGCTTGTCGCGCATACTGAGCGTCATAAGGACTGGGATCTGAAACTGGCAGAAATACCGTTCGCAACTAGGACGACAGTTAATCGCTCAACAGGTTTCACTCCTGCTCAACTTAACCTGGGCAAAGAATTGAGCTTTCCGCAGGACAGTGCTTTGACATGTGCAACCGCTTCTTCAAGGCCTTATTCAAAGTTTGCAGGGGACAGGGGACCTGAGACAGAGGCTGACCGACGCGGTACAACAAGCCAGACAGCACCTCGAGGTGTCCCGAATGGAACAGGCAGGACAGTATGAGAAGCGTCGACAAAACGTTAGCTTTGAGGTTGGGGACTTGGTGTTGAAGCGGACACACCCGCTCAGCGACGCCTCGAAAGGTTTTGCCGCTTCCTTAGCTAACAGGTGGGACGGACCGTATAGAATCACCCAGAAATCCAGGCTCTCGTACATGCTGAAAGATTGCTTAACTAATCAAGCGTGTGGCCCTATTCATGTCTCAGATCTGAAACCATTTTATGCACGGCAAGACTCAGCAGCTGATGATCCAGATATACCTCACCAGGGCTTGGCCACCCAGTCAACCACACCACCAAGCAAGTGGTACAACCTGCGTCCCCGGTGACGGACAAGAGGGGTTTGCGAAAATGACTCACTCCCTTTACTTGTACTTTTTTCCAGTTCCGTTTTTCCACGAATTTTGGAGGGAGGAGGAAGCATTCATGGCCTTCCCAAAGTACTTTAATGTCCCGTTCGCCTTGTTATACGTTGAATGCACATAATTTTGTTGGTGGCGAGAAGGAAATGTTTACTGGTTTTCATTGTCCTCGCTATGCTTTAGGGTCCCTGCAGCCGGCCTTTCCGGACCATCCTCCGGTCCCCACCACGTGATTTTGAGGGGGGGATGTGTGGGAACCACGCCCACCGGCTATCGCGAGATAGCTCCACGTGCTGCGCAGACGCGGTGCGCGTGGCCCATCTGCGCGGCTTAAAAGGGGCAGCCTGCGCGCCGCCCAGGGGAGACGTGCCTGGGACGCCAGGAAGGACGGATGCTGCCACCCGCGCTGGCCGATTGCCGCTGCCGCCGATCATGATCGTCGCCTCGTCGTCTCGTGTGCCTGGACCGACCCCGCCGTATGCAGCGTAGAGTTAAATAAATTGTTGTTGTTGTTTGTTACGAGTTGAAGCCTCCGTCTCCCTTGCTTTAACTACGGACGGGACGCAGCAAGCCCAGTACCCACAAGGGTTAGAACGCCTTACGTACTAAAGTATGAGATGTCTGCTGATCCATGTCGAGAGAGGTCGGGCGCGACCGCGCCGTGCCCGTCAGACTGCGCAGTTCCTGCAGAAGCCGTGCAGCCCCAACCCTTCGTGACCTGTTGTATGCCTTTGTTCTACGGCGGGCAGCCGGCGCTTTATTTGTACGCTTGGGCCGCGACAGTGGGCTGCCATCGAACTCTTTCACTCGCATATAAAATATACGACGCGCGGGGCGATGCTATACTATACAAGGCTATACTGTACCCCGCTCTCTCCCCTCATTCCTTCTGTCTTCCTCACACTCAATTCCCTGTCCCCCCTCTTGCTATGTTATTCTGTGCATGGCAATTACTGGGTTTAATAATAATAAGTCGGTATGTGGCGTCTGCGCCTCTCGGTGAAGTACCCACCAATAGTCTGTTCATGCCACTGCATGACCAAAGCGTATGCCAGGTCTGTCGTGAAGGCACATAATCCTTATGTGCGGAACTCATTACAGATGATCAACAATTTTAAACTTTTCATGAGCCGCTGCATTAGCACATTGTCTGGCGCAAACTTTACTACCTGACTTTCATGGGCCTTCTTTTCTACTTTTTAACGAATGCCCGCTGAATCGCTTTATATATTCAATGCCGGAAATCATTTAAAAGCTACACCATAAATGTCCATGTTCAAGGGAGTAGATTTCTGTGAATGAGCATCCAGCGTGCGCAGTTGCCAACGGACGACAACACCTCCTGCGTCGTCCTAGTGTGTATATTGTGCGCGCACACTCAGAGTATCAGAGTGGAGGCTCCGACACGAACATCACTTCAAAACACTATATTGGCAAGTGTTGTCCTCCTGCGCGTTTCCGAAGTGTTCGATGTCACGGCGGGGCTCTTTCCGTTAAACGGCGTATGTAAAAAGGCTGCGGATTACCACTGCAAATTCCGGGCGTAGCTTGTGACTGGCTGCATAGGCATATCTGTGGCAATTTGAAGGAGAAAACAATGTGCGTCGGTCCGTCCATCCGTCCCTTTTTCACTTAAGACTCGCTATCATGAATAACATGTACAATGCTAAGGTAATTTTTTTATAGTGCCGGGTTTCATACTTAAAGCGCAGCGCTTGAAAGCGGAGTTTATGACCCACTGCGTTAAACTCTGACGAGTCCAGAATATGAATGTATCTGAACCATATGAACGCGTGGCATCAGCAGTACAACACGGATGTTAAGCGTGAATGTTTTTTATGATGCATTCGTTGAAGCATTTCGTGATGGTGGAGTAAAAGCGCTCTCTAGGTCAACCTGAAAAGCCGGCATGCTTGATTGTAGACATAAGGGAATTTCCGAGTTTGCTGATGTCTAACATCAAACATGAGTTTCGGGGGTCGCGGGATGTCCCTTGCGTGAGGCCGTTCCAGACGCTGACACACTCTATTAGAAAGAAGGTTAAATACGCCCTGATGATGCAGCCCGACAACGACGCTCCCGGGAACGCTGCACCCATGAAGTTGCCTACAATAGAGAGTCTTAGTTTGGCATCCGCATGAAATCTGGAGACGCAGGCTGCCATTGGAAATGCCTGACAGCCTGTGTCCGCAGACCTGCTACTGACCCAAACTAAACTACCAAATCATACTGTGCGCTTTAAGTATCGTGAAGGCGATGGACTGCGCAAGTTGGTACATGTCGAATTGGATAAAAACCAGCGGGAAACACGAATCACATAAAGAAGTAACACGACGAGACATGCTGGTCCTTACAACTGAGCACAGAATGCTTGAAACGTAAACTTATACCCATCGGCAACCACCTTTGCGCTGATACTCGCACATAAAACATACGACGAGCGGGGTGATGTTATCGTCTTCGGACTTTATACAGAACCTCACGGTGACTGCTAGAATAACGGGGACGACAAAAATGCGTCTGGTGTGTTCATTGTATTACTCTCGCAATAAAAATGTAAAAGGAGAACAGTTGCTATGAATGCTTTCCATAAATATTTCATAACGGCGGTTTAATAGCTCTGCGTAGAAAACGCGTAATGTCGACATCACGCATTGCATATCTCACGAAAATTAAAACTTGGCCAAAACTCAATACCAAATACGCATTTCGATCATAACGGTATGGCCTCTCTTTGGCCAATGCAGATGCTGACAAACGCTAGAAAGAATATGAACGACGACATGGCAATGCCGCCCAAAAACAATGTTCCAGGTGAAGGAGGACGAATGAAGTTTTATTCAAACAGCCAACCCCGGTTCACGTGGGTGGGGTCAGGATATTACACGACTACGCTCGTTGCCGCGGTAAAACTCGACGCTGAATTCCCAAATATGCGCGGACTTTTTTTAAATGCGGAGCATTTCTTAGTCGCACCTGCGGCGTCTGCCGCCGTCCACACCCCCACTGCGCATGCTCGGCCCGTCTCGTGCCGGCAGCAAGCCTCCCCTCTCCCTCCCTCGCATGCTCGGCTCGTCACGTGTCGGCAGCAGGCCTCTCCTCTCCATGTTCCCTCCCTCCTCTCCGTCCCTCCCACCTCGGTGGTGTGTATATAAGCGGCGGAGCGCGCGTTCGGAATTCAATCAACAGCGTGTTGGCTTTCGCTTGACTTGACGCTACCAGTACCTTCAATCAGCGTCCCACCACTCGTTGAAGGCAACGTTACCCCACCCTCACAGTAAGCAACAGCAAGCAACGCCGAAGACAAGGCTGCGAAGAGACGAGCATACGGCGCTGAACGCAAGCGTTTAATGCGAGCTGCGGACCCGGAACTTCGTGCGCGAGAAGCTGCTGCGAGACGGCAACGACGGGCTGCGGATCCTTCGCTCGGCGAACGAGAAGCAGCTGCGAAATGGCAACGACGGGCTGTGGATCATGAACGTCGAGCAGCGGATCCATCACTCGGGCAGCGCAACGCTTCTGCGAAGCCAAACTACGCAACATTCACGCGATAGCTCCACCACTCTGCGACGCATTTACTCGAGTTCCCCCCGTGAGGTGCGGGCGACATTTTTTTCACGAACAATTACGAGTGCGTGGTTAATGCCAAGTGGTATACAATCGGAGCAATTGTTTCAAGAGTGCAGTGTAATGCTTATGTATTAACCTTGATTTGAAGGATTTTGGTTTAAAGAATATGCAGAACGACGAAGAACTTTTATTCTCAGAATTTCAGGTCATTCTTTCTCGTAATTCCAGTTAAGTATAAGAAGACAAATCCGACCTATAACGAGAGCAAATATCGCGGTTTCCAGAGATATTAGAGGTATGCAGTAGCTACGAATAGTTGGCTCCATTGGCAGTATCCTTCGGCCATCTTAGCTCCAGGTGATACAGCCCCCTCCAGCGTTGCTTGTAGTAGGTGCACAGTGCTCCGATTCGTACCCTCTTCCCCCTTTTCTATGTCTGCCAGAGCAGAGTGCATGGCACTCTAAGTTATACTCCATCTCACAGGCTGGTTGCAGCCCTATCGAGGCTACGGGGTTGCATAGCGAGTAAGCAGAGCGAAAATCCTTATCGATGTATTCATCCACACCCCCTTTTTAGGCTATACACTCTAAGCACGGTAACGTTTACTAAAGGTGCACATTTTCACAAATTTGTGTACTTATAAAATAGGAGTTATCTAGTAACCTTTAGTACCCGTTCACAATATCGAGCATTCTCACGTAAAAATAGAGGTTACGTTGTACAGTACACGGTATACTGTTTACACAAAACGGCTTGCAGGAGATTTTATACGGCCACATCACGTAAAAATAGAGGTTACGTTGTACAGTACGCGGTATAGTGTTTACACAAAACGGCTTGCAGGAGATTTTATACGGCCACCGCTCTGCGCCTCTTCTTTCCTTCGCTCTTCTTTCTTCGACGCATTCCAGGAGGTTACGCTCATCACATGCTTGGATCAGCCAGTAGTGCCACAGCAACGGAAGCACAGCCTTCCCCTCTTTCGCACTTCGTGCTGCGCATGCCTCGTGTTTTTTCCGCGCTTCCTTGTGCGGTTTTAATACACCGTCCATATACGTACGCTAAGAAATGCGAACCTTTGCGGAAGGTGTCACATGGAAGGTGCTTCTCGGAACGATACGAGAAACAGCGCGAAATACGGGACAGTGAAAGAGACGGACCAAGCGCTGACTTACAACCAAGGTTTTATTCCGTACATGGGGGTATATATAGCACACGCAACATGAAAGGAAGGAGAGGAGAACAGTGACGTGAAACATTCTTCACGAATTCTATGAAAGCTTCTGAAAAAATAAAATAAAACTATCATCCTCTAGACAGATAGGCAATTTCCCTGGTGAGGAGCGCTAACGAAGGCACACTCACGCACATGTCACCTTTTTTGTCAATGCAAAATGCCTCATAAATCTCACGTGCTCGTTGATCCCTGTATCGCCGAAGTATCTTACATTGATCGAACATTGCATGACAGCCGCATACGGAGCTGTGCGCAGCTAGGTGGCTGCCCACAGAACCCCGCATTAGATTACGGTGTTCCCTGAGGCGGTCATTTACACACCGACCAGTTTGGCCGATGTAGCAGCGACCGCATGAGAGGGGGATTTTGTATACCGCGTTATGACAGCATTCAACAAACTTTTTGGCGTGTTTCTTATCACACACGCGAGGCCCTCTATCTTCTCTGTTCACAGAGAACATGTACCAACCGGCCCAAATACGCACCTTAGTGCAGTTCACTTCTCGGAACACACGCGATGGAGCATTGTAATAAATCAAGTGCATGACTGCTTACAGAACGTGACAATTGCGGTGACCGAGGCCAAACGCGTCGCCTTCGCTCATTAGAAGAGGCAGCTAACAAAACATTCGCATATTCGAGGCGACTTGGAGTTAGCATGCACTACAGCAATGATGAACCGCGATTATTATTAAAATGTGGTCGACCCGTCAATATCAGTGAACACCAGAGATTTTATAACAGTATCATGATATACGTGTCAGGCCATCCTCTCCTGGTCGAACTTCTATGCAGTTTAAGCATAGGCTGGCGTGATTATAACACTTCAATTATTTTTCTGCTGCTCGTGCACTTTCATTGACTGTGTGATCCGTGCTTATCAAACTGTGTCTTATCCGATAATAAATACCAGCCGTCTATTTGTTATAGGGCTATTTGCCATTTTGTTCACCTTCAAATATGGGATCAGCATTGGAAACGTGGATACTGACAAAATGGGAAGTTGACAAAGCAGGGAAGCTGCTGAAGGCGGTAAAGAAGTGCGCGGAGAATTAACACTGCTCCTCACGGCGTAGAGTATATTCAAAATTGATACACCGACCACTCGTCATACGCCACGTTAAGTCAGTTTTACGTACTTCTCGCAAAACCGAAAGAAATGTCTGAAATCATCGCGTAATAAGTAGCTGGCTGGTACGTTTGTGCATATTATATACGAATGCTGAATGATATTATCAGAAAAACACGCAGTAAATGCAAATGTATGCATACGCAAAACATACAATAATACCAAGAGCGCATATCAAGAGCCGGAACGCGGTTTTCTCGAGAGATGCAAATTGTAATGCTTAAGCATCTACGTAATTGGATCAAGAGAGGATACTTGTCTGATACACATGGCACAACTCATGATTAAGAATATCTGTCAATCACATGCTGTTCTTAATTATCGTTTTAGTGGCAGACCGCATTTGAACGACGCGATGCTTGTGGGCGAAGGTGTGACGTTATGATGCATGGCTCTAAGCCAACTCCAAAGGAAATTGTTTTGTGTTTTTTCTTGCGATTAGGGAAGCGTACATCTCTTGCCACGGACACCGCAACTGTCGTGATCTATGCAGACAAGTACCAGAATTATTCCAAAGCTCCAGCGTGTGTATTCAGGACAGGGCAAGCCATATGACACCGCCGTGAAAGTTCTCATTACTCTGTGTACATATTTGTACGCTGCATAATAAAGCCGCAGAAAGAAGTGCAAAAGGTTAGGCGTGCACAGAAAGAAGCCCTAAAGGAAGAGCCACGCTTCTCTTGCTAGACGACACTTGGCTGGGCCGATCATGCGTGTAGCGAGTGGTCCGAAATGTGTCGCAGAAAGAAGATCGAAAGAAAAAAGAGGCACATACCCTTTGTTAGGCGACATCTGGGTGGGTGGGCCACGGGTAGAGCTGTTATACTGAGTGGAGCCCCCTGCAAATAATACGTGATCAGCGTCGTGCTTCTCCTTAAGTACACTAGGGTGTGCGGCATACCATAAATGCTGGTACTGCAGGACAGCTGAAACCCAGAGGGCAGCCAAAAAGAGGGTGATTGTCAGTCCTTTACTTTTGTTGCTCGGGTTGTGCGTGCTCACAAGAAATTTTCTGAAGAAAAAAAAAACATGCACCATTCGAAAGGAATTCATATTTCATTGCTTTATACTTCCAAAGCAGAATACATCAAAGTTTATTGATTTATAGCTTCAGGGACTTGTCTAGCTGATAGAAGACCGCAGGTATTCAAAGCGTTTCTTCTTGTTTTCACCTGTGGTTGGTACAAGTTTACAGGAGCAGGTGGTCAGGGTCTGCAGTCAAACCCTCTCTTGCTGCACGCACCATCATGTTTCATCAGTCAATATGTCAGTTGCTGATTCCGCAATCTCCTCGCTGGACAGTCGATCCTAAATGGAGAGGACCGTTATTTTGCACTATTCCAACGGTTACTGCCACTTTGCACACAACTACCGATAGCACGCAATGTGAGACACATATTCCAACCCCCCCCCCCCCCAAAAAAAAAGGAGTGTTACTTGATCAATACATAAGCGTTCCTCAAATCTACTATCCTGTGCAATACGCTTATCGGAAAACAAAAATCTTATTTGAAAACGCACGTTAATCCCAAATGCAATTTACTTTTGTTTAGCACAAGAGTCAGCAATACAATATAATGTAAGTAACAGTTTAGTAGCAGATACACGACAGCAGGTGATTAGAAACAGAAACATTGCAATTTACATTTTTCAGTGACCATACATGGCATTTCACGTGGAGCTTGAATATGCTCGTACCTAATTGTTTTCCTCAAGGGGCATATTCAACTTGAAAGTTCATAACCTCGGCTGCACCGAACGTAAGGCATATCGACGTCTGGAAGTTTCCAAGCTGCCTGATAGGAGATCATCCCAGCATGCCTTTGGCGGGATGTATGCTGTAAACATTTCCAACGCAACACATTTAATATGGCGGGAAAAAAATCATTTGTGTTGTCTACGTACCTTTAAACATTCCGGCTTTGACAGTTAAATCACATGTATACTGATTCATTTTTTCTAACCACAATGACACGTTGCTTGCACCCTAGAACAGAACGAGAACACCAAAAAAGTTATCTCAGTGCCAGAGAACAAGTTTTTATCGCCAAGGAACTAAGGACATTGAAAGACATACCAACCACACTGACCATGTCCCCCTTTGAACTCCTACGTCTCACGATTGCTGGCATTCGTGCTATCTGAAAAATCGTTAAGCCACAGCGTATCGCTTATCGCGTAACATATTCTCAGCTGCCCCGTTTTGATAGCGAAGCAGTTAGACGTGATCGAGCGACGCAGAGCAAATACTGCCGGCAACAAAGCGTAAAAGCACGACAATTTATTTTTCTGACTCGACCCAACTCTTACAGCAGCGTATGAGCATGGAGTATCTGAATTTTGAATGCCGTACATTGTGATCTGTATGAGAGCAACTATGGAATGAAGATGACTTCGGCATATATTTGTGGTAAGGTTTCAAGTTAGGTCAAGACGCAGAAGTTTGAAGTCTGACGGAAGCCCGTCTGGTTGGGTTGATACGTGGTGACGTTGAAAACCCGAGGCACTGAGCCGACTAAAGCAAAAAGCACACACACACATACACACACACACGCACGCGCACACACACGCGCGCACACACATACACACACACACGCGCGCGCACGAGCACACACGCGAGCAAACACACACGCGCGCACACACACACACGCACACACACGCGAGCAAGCACACACACACGCGCACGAGCACACACACACGCACGCGCGAGCGCAAACGCACACACGCGAGCACACACAAACACGCGCGCGCGCGCGAGCACACACACACACACACGCGAGCGCATACACACACGCGCGCACGAGCACACACACACACGCGCACGGGCACACACACACACACACACGTACGCACTCACACACACGGAGTAGTCGGTATCAAGAGCGACTCGAGATAAAGACGTCGTGACAGTCATTTTTCTCTAGCGCGAGCACGTGCCTTCCCCCAGTCGATTGCGTGTCCCCTGAAACGTGCTCAGTCAAAGCACTGGATTTAGCAATTTATTTTTTCACGTCATAAACGTCCGTTTGTGTGTGTGTGTCACAAACGATCGCGTTATAAAGCGCGCGCGAGGCCGCTTTCAAACTGCTACGAGACAGAACGGCGCGAATCGCGCGCCCAAGAAGCGCGAAAGACGAAAAAACAAGCATCAAAAGACGCCGGCGCGCCGCATCCTCCTCACCCACTCGAGCCAGACGCCGTAAACACGATCGAACGCCTGGCAAGGCCTGGATCTTTCTGGAAGGAAGGGGGGACGCATCCGTGCGCGATGCCGCCGCGATTCGAACATACGAGAAAGCTCTCGCCCTTTCCCCAGGCTTAGCTGTACTGCACGCAGAAGAAACATCCCGACGCTTCTAGAACCCAGGGGAGAAGGGATAAAAGCGTGCAATCGACGGTAGTACAGTCAGTGAGGGTGGAGTCAGTAGCCGAGACAGGAGTGAGTCAGTCGGCCCGGTGATGGTGAAGTTATGCGAAGTGTGGCTCCGTTAGCCAAAGAAGACGTGTTTATGATGGTGTGCGTTCGGCCGATCGTCAATTTGGAAGAATTGGATGACGACGCCGTGTGAGCCGTGACAAGTCACGACGACGGTTGAGCTACGACGATCAACGCTGGAGCTGGCGTGAGTGTTTCCCTGAAGAGAAGCATTCGTTTACCGTCCAAGTATTGTGGACTGGATACGTCACTATCTATTCAGGACTTTAACGGTCATCGAATAGTTTAATGCATGTGATTGCATTGGTTGCGTGTGATCTGTTTGTTTAGCTCCCGTTGTGTTAAACACCATCTGAACTATATTGTGAAGCTGTAACTGGTACCAGCCGAGTGTGCATGTGTTTGTATTATTTGTATTGCCTTAACTGAGAATATATTTCGTTTTCGTTTGTGTTATCGACTCTCGGCTCTGACTCGGTCTTTGGGCCACAACCGGCGTTCGCTGGCGCACCAAAGGACCAACTCTAAGTTGTCCGCGCTTTCGTGGTGCGTTTTCGGAGGGCCTTGACGCCAGCCCTTAGAATCCGCCCGGCGATTGCCAACCCGATTAACGGGATCAGGGACAGTGTGTGTATTAGATGTTTACTTCGGTCGGCTCAGTGCCTCGGGTTTGCTACATTCAGCTACACACGGAAGGATGCTGTGATTGCCTTTAAGACATTGAAAACTACACTTAAAACGCACTCTTAACGCCATATCATTGTCTTTCGTGTACTTAAAGCTTTATTCATTTCGGTAGCGCAAAACAATTTATAAAGACAAGAGAGGACACGTAGACAGGACGGGCGCTAGAGATCAACTGACTTTACTGCAAGGAAACACACAAAAACCCGTTGCACAGGCGCGACGCGCTACATCACTCTACGAGGGCTTTTTTTTTAATGTGTCTAATTTTCTTTGCGCTACCGAAATGAACACCAGTGATCACAACACAACTAGCCCGCATTACCGCCTTAAACCCTCACTCGTCCACCTAAAACTACCGCAGCCGAGTTTGAAGCATGGCGAAAGGTTGCGTATAGACGCCACGAAATATCATGTACCGGTGACAAGGACATGACAAACAGCCCAGACTGCCATTGACAGGAGCGAGTTACTGCGCACGCAGAGCTCGTCTGGGCAAAGCTGATCTGGGGCACTTTGTTTATGCCGCCTACAGTATTTCACACCGTGATTGCAGCCTTCATCGAGCGTGTTGAAGGTACCAAGACGGCGACAGCAAGAAGGGTTAAACTTCTGTCCATCTCTTCTCGCATAAACGTGTATGATAACGAATGATCTTAGTCGGATGTTTGATAATATACGCCCAAACACTCATCTTGTAATGTCAAACGCAGAGCAAATACTGCCAATAACAATGCATTACATAAAAGTATGACACGACCCATCTCGTACAGTAGCGTAAGCATGAGCATGAATTCAGGTAAACACGCGACATAAGTACATATACACAAGCAAATAACGTACTGAAGATAGAATATTGCTTACCTGCACATCACATTTACTACTGTCTTCGGGCAACGTAACAACGGATGCAACCCGCTCGACAATTGCCAGTCTCAAGCGAAGAATCAGCAATGCAGCTCGTCGCAACGGCCGCGCAGCCCACTGAGCGTGCCCGTTGCAATGCCTCGTGGCTGATTTGCGGCGGATCGCGCACGTTAATGACTGTCCTTGCGTGCTGTACCACTAGTTACACGCCACTCACGTACACGACACGATTAGACCACACACGTCAACAAAGCGCGGAGTGTAAAACCTTTATAAATCGATGAAACAAAGAGCAGCACTGCACAAACGCGACTTCAACAACCGCACCGACCGCCTCGCATTCGAATGCTCTTCCCGGCATACACCTCAAGCTGTGCAAAGCCTAGGAGAGATGACGCCGTCCCTGGTTCGATAAAGTTGAAGCGGCGCCTCGAGGACGCCACATTCGTTACTCACCGCGAGCGAGCTCATACATCTCTCTACGCGGCCGTCCCACTCTGTTTTGTGAACTCAGCGGCATCTTTTTCTCCCGTGTTGGCGAATTGATGACGGTTAAGCGTGTTTGGTGCTATGTTGTCCCGTGACGTTTGCTGCACTTTACGATCCGTTAATTATAACGCGAAAAAAAAAAGAAAGAAACTAGACAACACTACAGCGAAATTCGAATAAATTTTATTGCGAGTCTCGGAAAAATATTTTTCTCGCGCCACGGGATGGTTCTTCGATCGCATCGTCAGTTTAATTCGGTCGGTTTTCCTGTGCTCACAGTACTTTATCTTGTCGCCATATGCGAAGCTTCCCGGAGGCAAATTAATTACTTCTGCGGCTTAAAAGCAAAATAGATATAAGAGCTACTTAATAAGTTGTTTAGCACAAACATCTGACCAACATACGATAGTTTTTCGTTCTTGTGCTTCTGCCGATGTCTGTGCAGATTATGTCACTTCATAAATTACGGGTTTTGGAAGCGGGCTCACCTTATTGAACTCCAGTTTTAGTTCATACCCCAGCATCGCTTGCCTCAGTATGCCGCAATGTAAAATCGCTGCTTCTGTGATTTGCTTTTCTGCTGTCAAGACCCGTTCTGTGTGTATATCATCCGCTGTTCAATTGATAAAGCCAGCCTTGAACAAGACAGATCGCGATGTGACACATTGATCAATAAACTTCCACTCCATAGTGTAGGTCCCCTGACGGATGAGTCATTGCGCTTATATAAGTTACAATCTAAAGGTTACAATGCTCATGGCGGTGCTTTGGCTTTTAACTTGGCACGCTACTGTCGATGTAACCTTTATGAGAGAGGGAAATGAAAAAAACACAAAGATAAAATTGCTGTAACAGCCATGCAACTTATAAATTATAGGTTACATGTCTTTTTATGCTGTCCTAAACGTTACCGTGATTAGAGTGTACTATACAAGGCTAGGCTATACCTCACTCTCTGTGCATGGCTACGACTTTCTAGGAGCACATACACCATTTCAGTGGCGCCTACCCGTCAACGCCATGCAGGGTTTTACCACGCTCAAAAAGCTCCGCTCTTAAAAAAATGAAGGGAGACTCGTACTAGTTCTGCCAAGCCTGGAAGAAGTGAAGCTGGGTAGCCTTCCTTGTTTCTTTGTCCTTTCTCTCTTTCTTTATTCCTCTGTTTCTTTTAACTTTAAGGGCGGCTCATCTGCGCACTCAAAGCTTATAAAAAGAAACATCGTGCTATCTTTTAAATGCGAAGGATTTCTTAGCGAACCTCACGCATTTTGGGTGTTTCTATCTATCTATCTATCTATCTATCTATCTATCTATCTATCTATCTAGCCGCCTACGTCTGCGCGCTCTCGGTCGTCTCCACAGGTTCTCATGTACCGAAATTTGCATAGCTAAGGATGAGTGCATGAGGAACACGATTCACTGGTGATGATATGAATAACACAAGATACCTGTCGCCTACATCATGAAACCCTTTCCTCAGTCACGTGTGGCGCATACCCGCATACCAGAGTTCATGTTATGCGGGTATGTGCACACCACCAGTGATAGCAGAATCTCAATCAACGCAGTAACCGCGAATATACACATTGACACGGAAGGAAAATGATGATAATAGTAGTTGTTGGCGTATTACGTCCTAAAACCACGATATGATTATGAGGCACGACATAGTGAAGGGCTCCGGATTTTTATTCATCTGGTATTCCTTGACCTGCACTGACATCGCACAGTAGACGAGCCTCTGGCATTTCGCATCCATCGAAATACAATCGCCGCGGCCGGGATCGAACCCGCGACCTTGAGGCCAGCGGCCGAGCACCGTAACCACTACACCACAGCGGCCGACGCAAGGAGGTTAGGGAGCTGAAGAAACAGTGCCCCTGGAAGACGCTGGGCTGCCATCCATTCGTCCACGTGGTCTACCACGTCGACCACGTGGATTACGCAGAAACTGGGTTCAATGTTTCCTACAATAACTCTGCCGAGAGGATCATGTCTCTCATGATTACCGGTGACTTCAGCAATGACTTATGAAACCTAACAATGCCCTGCTCTTAAACGGCATGAAAGACGGCTTGGATGTGGGCAGGACATCACAGGACTTCGGTGCCACGTCCAGGACAGAAAGCATCATAGATCGTTTCTGCGTAAAAGCCATCCACGGTTTCCAAAAGCTGTATTCTACCTCTCACTTAACTACTCTTAGACCGTTCGTAACCGCGATCACGAACGGACCCGATAACAAGATCTGTCCAGCTGCTCTTGCTCACTGGTCGCGGTGATGATGACCTCATTCAAGAACTGCCAAGAACCCCTTCCGCATATGCACACGGCTTCATGAAAAGTGGGTGCGTTCTCCGTCATAACAGATAAGTATAAGCGTAACAACTGTAACGCAAGTCTAACAATTGCAACTGTGACTAACGTACGTGCAGTGCGCCTGCGCCCGCCACTCGGCTGTGTATATATCTAGGGAAACTTTTCTGAATAAAGCTTAGTTGCGAGTAGCGCCTGTCCTGTGCATCTGTGGTCCTTCATTGTCCTATTTGAATTCGAGCTAGCGAGTATTGAAGAATATAAGCACTACATATCAGCTTACTGCGTTTGGTGTTGGTAACACCTAGGTTGCCGTTGGCATCGTTAAGCAACTGTACACAACTAGTTATATAATACGCATGCGGCTGTTCAAAATATGTTTTTGCGTATATCATTTGCACACTTCTCTAGCGTAATTCCGCAACGTTTCGCTCAGTGCGAAAAATTGCTACAGTCACCTTCCTGCGCATGCTTCGCACAACATCGATTCCCACGGTACGTGGGATCTGCCTAATTTTCTTGTCAAACGCTCTCCGCAAGACGTGCTTTCACTTGGTGGATGAAAGCCTTCAAAAACAAGTGGCACGTTTGGAGGCAGCAGGTTATCCGAGGCATGTCATTGTCTCAGTCGCTGAGGGCCTGCATCGAAAAAGGAAGTCCGTCTCACGTCTGAGTGAAGAACGGAGAGCGGAACTTGAGAGAACCGCAAAAGAAAATCGAGCCAAAGAAAAGGTGGTTCTAATCCCGTACCTTCACAAATTGTCACACAATTTAAAGAAGGTCGGGCAGCGTTCTGGGGTAAAGGTTGTGTATTCGGCACCTAACAAGCTTTTGAGTTTGTGTAAGTTGAGTTGTCCGACAAGGAAGCGGAAACCTGTTTGCTTCACCAGAAAAAAAACGCTTACGTCTACTGCACACGAGGCGTTTTTTTACAACATTCCTCTTTCATGTGGAAGGCATTACATAGGCCAGACTGGCAGATGCCTTAACGTTCGCTTGCTCGAGGACAACTACAAAATCAGGAACACTGCCATTGACGGACACCTTGCCGCCCATTGTAAGAAGTGCGACGCGAAGCCACCGTGCGCTCCACTGTTCAGACAGTTGTTCTGTATCGGCACCGTGACAAAGTATTGAAGAATATAAGCACTACATCGTAGAGGCACTAAATCGTAGAGGCATCAGAGAGAGCCAGGGTCGGTAACAGATGTTCCAGCATTCCGTATCTCCTTTTATCAGCAAAAGAGCATGAATTCTTGGCACTAGCACGTGTCTATCACCTTCTTTCATTTCATTATTGCAGCTTCAAAGGGTGCTTATATATGCTCTGTCTCTGCAATAAAAACCTTTGTGGATAGTGAGCGCTTGTCCTGGTCACTTCCTTGTCCCATGTTCTTTATTGCGCTATGGTTGCTGATGAACATGAGCGTGACTGTCATAGAATTTGTATAAAACATCTGCAATTTAATAAAAGAAAACACCGTCTATATCGCGTACCGTACAAGTGCAGCCGGTCGCCATAACTGGCGAGCCCTAGCTTCGGTACTCGTTTTCTAAGAGCGGAGCGGTTGAATCTCGGGGTCCGGCGCTGTATCATTCGCAGAAACTCGACTTGCCTAACCACTTTACAGAGTTGCGCATGGCTTCGCCGACTGCGCCGCCTAGCAACGCGTTGGGCGAATGAAAGCGGGAGGAGAGGTGGAGAGAAGTAGAGGGAGGTGGAGAATAAATAAATAAAAGACCATAAAATCATTATGACTAGCCAGGATTTTAACCCGGGTACTCACGGACCAAAGGCAATCCACTCGACTATCTAGGCAGGCTAGCAGAGCAAGCTTAGCATTACTGGGAAATATATGATTGCATTGATATGGGCAAGAGAACGAGAAAAAAATCACAGCATATCCACGGGATGAATGATGATGAGTGGGCGAAGCTCTGGAGGATCATGACGCTTCCGTGAAAATTCGCCCATTACATCATCATGAAAGACGTGAGAACCAGTGTGTGAGGTTATACAGGAACTTTTATTCATTTTCTTAGATGAGGTTTGGCTTCCGTTCTCCCTTCCAAATGACGGCTTTGTGGTCCGTGAAATGCAAGGAGAGCGGTTCTTGCATGGGTTGCGGTAGGACGTTCGTAAATGTAATGTCTATGCACGTCCTGTACGCGCGTTTCCTCGCCGCTTCTCGGGCTCTCACAGTTTCTTGATCCGCTTCTCGGCGTCGCCGTGCACCTTCTGTTTCGCGGGCTCGAACGTCGGGATCTGTTTCTCGGCGCCTGCGTGCCGCTTCGGCTTCGCGGGCTCTAACCTCCGGGTTCTGTCTGCGAGCGCGCGCTGCAGTCGCTTTCCTTGCCCTCTGCTCCGCCGCCTTGTCTTCCATATGGCGCAGTGACTCCGAGTGAAAGAGCAAGCGCGCCAAGAGCGAGCGCATTTTATAGCTCTCACCCCTAGCGGTCTCCCATCGCACTGCATCGAAACATCTCGAACGATCGCCTCCATCCAATGATCTAGTGATCGCTCATCACACTATGCGCTCCCATACATCTGAATGGAGCGAGCGCCGCAGCAACATCTCGTATTTTAATTCGTAAACTATGCTGGGCTAGCGCCATCTAGGGATATCCCGTCACACTAGCCTTTACCATGCATTTCTATGGAGCGAGCGCCACCAACGCCATCTAGTGATCCCTTCACGAACTCTCACTGCGGATCCTGTCGGCGAGCGCGCGCCGCAGCCGCTTTCCGTGCCCTCCGCTCCACCGCCTTGTCTTCGCTGTTCATGGCACAGCGTCGAAAGAGGAAGCCCGTCAAGAGCGAGTGCCTTTTGACTCCTAACGCGCCATCTGGCGCTCTCCTATCACGCTAACCCCACACAAAGCGCGCACCTCCACGCCATCGAGTGAGCAATTCATGTACTGTCACAGCGCAGCGCCATCTAGTGAACATTTCGAGAAGCAGCTGGGGTGGCTACTACAAACGGAGGATGGACAGACCCATGGCATAAGGAGCTTCGCCCCTAAAATAGAGAGAAAAGAAATAAAGAATGACAGAAAGAAAAATATAAAGACAAACAGAGACAGAGAGACAGAAAGAAGCTGAAAGAAATGTACAGAGAGAAAGAAAGAATTAAGACATAGAAATAAAGAGATATTGAAAGAAAGCATAACGTAGCGATGTATAGTAATGTAGAGCAAGGGGGTGGGAAAGGTAACTGAGGGTGACTTGAGCTGAGGGTGCTCATGGCTACCTGCTGTTCTTGGCTGTGGGTCGCTCGTGTGCTGCTCCTGGGCCAACGTTCCTGTGCCCGTGGACAGGCGTGAGCCGTCGGGCTTCAGGCTCGAGCTCGGACGAGGCTGTCCGGCCGGAACCCATCCTCGGGGCCAGCGGTTCGACTTCAATGTCAACCGGCGGCCTAGGAAGGCTGACGATACAGCAGACCATCGAGCTGCTCCACTTCGACGGCAGCGGTAGCCTCATCGACTAATGTGCTTCGCGCCAAGGCATCCTCATCCTCGACTTTCGCGAGATCATCGCCGGGTCCTCGCTTTCTCTCCGCGACCAATGGTCCGTAAGGAAATGAGTCTTAAGGAACAAAGCACGTCGCTTATACCTTTCTCAGTGACATTGCTGTAGCTGTAGGGATGGGTATCTGAGTACTGTAATCTTCTGTCTTGGTTAGTGTTACGTGTGCTCGTTTTAGCTTGCAAGCGGTCTCATCCTTTTGGGAAGTGTCTTGAGGTGACGCCTCGGACATTCCAAAAATTAAAGGAACCTGCACGTTGTGCGAAATAAAAACACAGCGTAACAGTGGGGCCGTTCCGGACATTGACGCACTCTATTAGAAAGAAGGTTAACTACGCCGTGCTCGTGCAGCAGCCCGATAAGGACCTTCCCGTGAACGCTGCAACCATGAAGTTGCCCACGATAGTCTTAGTTTGGCGCCCGCATGAAATCTGCGGCCGAAGGCTGTCATTTGAACTACAGGAGAAGTTGCGTCCGAAGACGTGCTGCGGACGCCAAACTAAAACTGCCTAATCACACGGTGCGCTCAAGTATCACTTAGGCATTTTCCAAAGAAGACTCAGCCAGGAGTTTCATTCACCCAAAATTATTAAGGGGAAAGCCTCAGATGCCTAATCAAAGGCGAAACGTGACTGCTGGAGCCAACACGGGTGATATAAAACGTCATGAGATGAAGTCATCATATGACGTCATCGTGACGCTAACAGATGACAAATGGCGGAAGTAATAACGACGTCACAGTGATGTCACTGCGGCGTCAAGCTATGTGACGTAACACTGTGACGTGATCACAAGGTATCGTCGCTTGCCATAGCTGGGCCGATCCAGGAGGCAGTTGCGATGCAGACAGGCTTGTAATGCCTCTGATCCCGGAGGCAGTGAGAAATTCCGATAGGCCCAAAAAGTATTCGCCTCAAGGCCGTTTCACATGACACGAAACAGAGCGATTTTCAGGCTGCGAATTCACTCGCAGCGAAAAAAAAACGGCCGCTTGCTCTCGCCGCAGCGGTCAGCGGCGAGCGACCAACATTTTGGAAATTCTTCGCTTTGTTCGCAGCAGCGGAGCGGTTTTTCAGTCGAGACCCGTCGATATTGCGCCGACCCTGCCGAGCGTCGAAATCGCGCCAACGAGTTTGTTTTGGTTATGGCCATGGTTGCGTATTCTCAAGTGAATTTAGATTAGGAAGTGTTTTTAAATGACAAAACACGCGTGCTCTTCACTACCGGTGATGAAAAGTTAAGAATATCATAACGCACAGATTACATTCGAGAACTATGCAGTGTCTGCCACAAACAACCGCAGCAAGCAGCTCTGCGCGCTGCGCCAGTCGCAGAGCGAATATCGCAGACCATTCGCAGTCCATCTGATACTAAACCGCCATTAGCGGCGGTTGCGAACAGAGCGAACCGAGCGATTTTCTTCGCTGCAATCGCGGCTTCTGAAAGAGCCTTAAGACGGCTCGATGGATTTCGTCTTGCAGTCATTTTCGGCGAATGCATAAACGGCCCCTGTGAGTTTTAGCACCAGGTAAATAGTGCTCAATATACTGATTTCGGGTAGTATCCTCTCAGAGCAATCAATTGAAGAGCACAGTGTCAGCCTAACACTAACGTTGAAACGTAACGCTGTAGCTTAAAGAATATATAGAAACGTGAAAGACTTTTATCCTGAGGGCTTTATGTGCTGCTAGTGTCGGAATTCAAGTTAATTATAAAGAAGGAAATCTTCCGTCTACCCCGAGCAAACATAGAAGCTCTTTTCAGAGAGCAGATAAGCAGTGCCCACCATTAATCGGCTCCATTGAGAGGTGGCGTGATCCGGGTCTTAATACCAGTCTGTTAGAAATGACTGTGTATAGATCTCTCACATTGTACTAAACAGTACTTGGTGTCATTGCTCTCTTTCTCTAAACTGATGTTCAACCATGCACCGCTATCCCATGGCAGAATGCACGATGCTTTAAACTAAATGATTCAACATTTTGTTCCGCTTACACTAAAGCCTGGGCTAATGCCCGTGTATATGCAAGAGGCGTCCCTAGTCCCTCCACAGACAGAAGGGTTTAGCGCAGATCAACACTCCCCCACATGGTATCCTTTAAGTCGTAGTCTTGTAAATCGTTGTCGTTACAAATCTTGAAGCACGTCTACACCGATCTGATGAGAAATCACGTACTTCCCTTTATATGACGCATCGGTAACGAGTAATTCATTCAAAAAACAAATTAAACTAGGAAGTGTTCATTTCAGGCCAAGACATATGATTAGCGTTTAGCGCGGAGAATTCTGAACACGGGGCAAGGACAAGGAGGGTTACACACGCGCGCTAACCTTCAACTACAATTAATTTAAACCAGGATCCCACACAATTGTGCATTAGAAAAACAAAGGAAACAGCGCAGGGATGCCTAGGCGCAGCTGCATAGAGGAAACTCAGTTCTTAGTTGAAGATATTCTGGGCGTATGAACGCAATCTCAGCCAAGCTTATGAATAGTTGCTCATTGAATAGAGTAATGTAGTAGTTTGTATTCAGTAGTAGTATCCGACGTGTTATTGAAGGCTATGGGTTCGGATGCTCCCTTTGGAAAGAGTGACTTTTCGTCCACATTAATTCTATCAATTTTCGTTATAATTACAACACCGCGGTTAAAAGACAGCAAAGATAGTCCTCTATGCTTTCCTTGGCCTAACTGTCATGTGGATTGATTCGGTTGTGTCTAGAAAAGAGACCAGCCCCTAAAAAAATTACACCATCTCCCGCTAAAGGGGACCGTGAGGCGATGCGAAGCCGGAGTACTTGCACGAACGCGTTCCGTTGGCGTTCGTCGGGCATGCTACCGACCTCGAGTCGTGGAACGCGAAGAAGGACGCTACGCGCGTCGTATCTTCCATGTAGCCTGGCCGTTAATTCTCACACGGCGAGCGGGGAACGCGGTCCACAGGCGGGCGAGACGGGGGCAGCGTAGGAGAGGAGAGAGAAGGGGAGGGGACGCGCATGCGCTCGAGCTCATTGCGGCGTTGCGCAGGAGAGAATTTTGGCATGTCTAGCCCGCGTTTCAGAGGAAGAGTGGAATGGGGGAGGAGAGAGTGGAAGTGGAGAGATGGGAGAGGGGAGACGCGGAGAAGGTAGTGGAGAGGGTGAGTGGAGAGGGGAAATGGGAGAGGGGTAGAACAGGGAGAATGGTGAGGGGGAGTGGAGAGGAGGTGTGTGGAGAGGGTATGCGCATGCGCAGTGAGGGTGGTGACGCCGCACGCCACCACCACCACCACCGGATTGAGCTCCATCTTAACTCATTAAACGCCGCTACTAGAGGTGTTGTAGCAACAATAAAACAATCTATTTTAGCTTTGCTAGAGGGTGAAAATATACATGAAAAATAAATTTTATTTCGCTGGTATCATTGGTTTATGATATACAGATCGTTCCCAAATGGGAACAATGGTTCTAAGCGTATGTACGCTGGAATAGCTTACTCTCTCCTCGCGGGTTGCAAACAAGGCGTGTTTCTCTAGGCGTGCGTTATTTTTTCGTGTAGTAGAAAGGCGAACAATGGATGTGGAGTGGGACGGCACATGTCTGGCACTTCTTTCTTGTGTTTTTGGTGCACTGGCGGCACCTGCTCTGCTTTCCCAAGGGCACCAAATGGTGGCCGTGACCTTCCTTGCTGTGGAAAACAAGAGCACCTGAAGGACCAGGTCGTTCTCGCGTGTCCAGCCTCTTTGTCAGCAGACCTTGGACGATGAGCCTCGTGAATTGCAGCTGGTCAAGTGGTGGTTCACTTCCTACTTCTGTGTACAACCTCCAGGCTGCAACACGCAGTGTTACAAGCAGGTTGCTCAGCAATGGCTAATACCACTTTTTCTCATGTAGACAAGGACGATAGTCGCTGATGAAACTATCAAGTAAGTCGACACCGCCCATGTGCTTGTTGTATTCTTGTATTACTCTCGACTGGGGCACTGGAACCCGATTTCGCTCTTTTTTTGCTGTAGGGAGTGACTGTGGTGTTCGGGTGAATGCCATCATAATTTGTGGCAATGCACACACACTTATTGTCGTTCCAATTCACAGCAAGCACATCGCCATTGCACATAAAATCAAAAGATCCCCTGCTTTGACTGGCTAGTTCCTTCGAATCCGGAAGTGGGCATTTCTTCAGCCTGACCTCCCTTACGATTCCAGTGGCTCTGAATCCGCATTCTTTCAGCTCTTGCAGTAAAGCATGTGATGTGAAGAAATTGTCCATAAAAATTACATGGTCTGTTGGCACATCAACACACTTGAGAGCGTTCAAAACAACGCGTGTTCCAAGGGGTACATTTGTGCTTTCGCCGTCGTTTTTGCCGCAGTAGATATCAATGTTGAAAGGGTACCGTGATGCAGAGCAAAGGACCCATTCCTTGTAACCAAAGCGTATTGGTTTTCCTCTTATAAACATCTTGCAGCTGTGCCTGCCAAAGTACGGCACTATTTGCTCGTCCACGCTCAGATTCTTCGAAAAAATTCCTAACTGCTGAAGGGAGCTATTGACAAGCCTAAGCAGAGGCCTAATCTTCGCCATTTTGTCACCCATCTCAATGTTTTAACTGTCACCCGCATGGATCTATCTTTTTATCAACCGGAACTTTGCGCGACTCATTGTATTTGCCACCAAAGGAACACTGAGGTCCTCAGCTTTCGACCGATAGAGGTCAGAGCGTGGAAGCTTGTGGTAACCACTCAAGAATAGAATGGCGACAAATTGAAGTATGTCATGTTCGGTTATGCTCACGTTGTGATCGTTCTGTTGCTGGGCATAACGATCGGATTCGTCGGTTATCAGACATACGATTTCCTTGTTTAGTAGGCGGGCAAAGAGATCAAACTGCTCCTCATCGACAAGCTCGGAATGGGTCTCTTGAAGTGGCTAAAACTCAGTCTCTACTATTGCGCCCGAATACTGTGTAGTACGCTTCCATGTACGGGGATCTTTAGACGGTTTTTTTTGGTCTCGGAGGCGCTTGTTCCTGCATATCTGCTTCACATTCGTCGGCGTCAGCCGTGTGGACTTCAACTTCATCGGCAACATCATTCGGCAGAGTGTTGACAATGGCGATATCACTGTCGCCCTCCTCTTCATCCGTAAAAATGTCGTCCGCACTCGGTGGGGGCAGAAGCACAACGTCGGTTACTTGTGTAGAATTGTTGGGGAGAACCATTTCCACCACTTCCTCCAGCGTAAGGAGCCTTTCTCGAGGCATCTGGATGAAGAAAGACGCGTTGAAACTAAGATAAACGTAACTGCAGAGCGGCCGCTTCCACCTCTCCGCTTTACGCCAACGTTCCCAAATGGGAACATGCACACAATTGTCGCCATATTTCCATTATGCATGGAAGCAGCTACTCTATTTAGTGTGTCCTAATACTAAAGACATTCAAGAAGATGCTAGAATATACAAATCTGGCCATGCAGTTCAAAAACTCACATTTTTTTGCAGAGACGCTTCGTGCGACGCACCGCCGTGTTCGCGCCAAAAGTTTGTTGAAGTTGTCACCGCATAACATAAAATAGGAAACTAAAAGGAAAAAGGAAGCTCTTCTAAAAAGGAAACTTCCTTGCGCCCAAATAAAACTTTGGGCATTTTTAAAGGTGTTGTTACCAAATATTAGCACTTTTCTTGCCAACTTCAGCAATTATGGGTTCAGAAAGTAACCACGTGTGGCGTTCCCATTTGGGAACATTGGCGCTAAATGGGTTAAGATACTTCGCACCTGAAAACTGCAGGGCACACCATCTTCGAGGAATCGCCTCAAAACCGGATATTCTGAAAGGGATGTTGAATTGCTTTTGGAATTGGTTAACAGTTCGTGGTTAACAAGGACCAACACCATTGTCGACGATGTCGTAATTTTTTCCGTGATTCTGGCAGCAGGAGCTTTAGAATACCCGAAAGGAAAGTTTGTCTTGCTGCGCTCACGCGAGCGCACCGAAAGTCTGGGTGTGGATATGAAGTAACCGGAACTACGTCAGCTTCGGTTCCTTTGGCGTAGTCGCGCTGAATTTCGACGGAAGGTTCACGCCACTTAGTCATCCAAACTAATTGCGAGAGCGTTGTTTATGTACCGGAGGATAAAGTAAGTATAGAGGCTCTGAAACTTCTCGAACTCGATTTCGATATTTGCCATAACAACCGAACAAGCGCCTCTCGTATCTTCAACCATGGCCTCCATGACTAGCTGCGGCTGCGCGCCGTTGCTGGAGCTAGTCGCGGAGGCCAAGATGCAGCAGTGCTGCTGTTGCAGACGACGCGGCACACCGATGACGTCACACTGTTCGCTGAGCTTCCAAAAAGGCCAGCCACAGCCGCTGTTTTTTGCTAAAAGAGCTACTATACAGCGTAACCTTTTGACAACTCTCACATAAATTTCCAAATTCAGCAGGAAACAACTGTGATGCACTCCAAAGTCATTTTTCTTAAAAGTGCTTCAGCTTTCCTTTAAAGAAAATCTTTAAAATTTAATGTAGGTTGTCACTTCTCGAACAATCAAGGAGAAGTAAATAGATAGATAATAATAATAGTAAATACATCCTCTTAATAATTAACTAAAGGAGTCCTAGAAGAGTGAATCACTGTCCAAAAAAACGCCAGGCCTGCGCTGAAACCGCAGCACAGTCACAGCGAATGCTGGAAGAGCGGCGTTTCTAGAGCCCGTTGTAAGCTCTCTTGGGGCTACAATACAAGTACACTAGAAAGGTACCCACTACGCCATAAATCACAATTTTTGTGAAGTTGGGAAGCACCTTCTAAGCCATTATTGTCAATTCTGCGGAGAAGCGAGGCACCAGCTACACGTCTGTAAGGCATTATGTGAACTTTGTTGACGCGACGACTAATGATGAAGAATTATGCTCAGCCTTTGTAATGCGTTGGAAGCTTTAAGCGGCCCATCAGTTATGTAATTTGCATTGGGTGACGCCCAGTCGCTATTTCCCTCTCCCGTCATGCTGTATAACATACGTTGACGTGGGAGAGAGACGGGGCGGGGGGTGAAGAACTTTACTGAGACCCCGAGGAAATGGATCATGCGCTTATGGGCTTCCTTGGCAACCAATACAAGTGCACTTGCGAGGAACCCACTACGCTATAAATCATTGTAATTTTATTGACACCCCGAGGAAGCGGATCATGCGCTTATGGCTTCCTTGGCAACCAATAGAAGTGCACTTGCGAGGAACCCACTACGCTATAAATCATTGTGATTTTTGAGAAGTAGGGCAGCAGGCACTGTGCCATTTTTCTTCATTCTACGGAGAGAGTTGGTACCTGCTAAACGCATGCAAGGCATTATGCGCACTTTATTGATGCTGTGCCTGATGACGATGAAGAATTATGGCAGAGCCCTTTGTAATGGGTTGGAAGCATTCAACAACCTACTCGTTGCGCAATTCGCATTGTGTGACGCCTGGTTATAGAATTCGCGTTGTGCGACGCTTGGTGCTTATTTTACTCTTCTACCACGCTATATTGCATTTGCTAATGTGGTTCCTTCCCCACATGAAGCCTGTATAGGACCTTTTTGCAGAGCAGTTTCAAGCACCGGCATGGCTCAGAAGTTGAATACGGGGCTCCCACGCAGAGGGCCCAGGTTCGAACCTCGTTCCATCCTGGAATTTTTTTCTTATTTCGTTTTTTTTCTTATTTCGAGCGATACTGGTTACGGACACCGGCGGCGGTGGCGGCGGACAACTACGGCGCCAAAAACGGCCGGTGAAATGATCTCATAACAGCTTTCGCTGTAAAAGATCAGTCCACACCATCGCCTGACGATCCAGAACCTAATCCGGTCCCCTCATTTCGCGACGTCACAGCGACGTACAAATCGAACAGGCTGAGATTTCCGCCCCAGGAGCCGGGCCTGACTAAGGCTGACGAGCGCTGGCTCTTACGCCTATGCACCAACACAGTATTTTGCTCGGCAATACTTAAGCATTTCAATCCGGCCTTCTCTGCTGAATGCCCGCACTGTGATCATCCGCTTGCGGATATTTTCCACATGGTGTGGGTATGCCCATCTAATCCGGCCGTCCCGCCGATCACCTCCCCTTCACGACCTCCACGAGAAAGCTGGGAAGCTGCCCTGCACAGCTGCAGGGCCTTGGTGCGCCAAAGAGCCCTCGTGGCCAGGGCGCGTGCCACCGCGAAAGCCACAGGAGTTCCGGACTAGGGACTTCACCTAGAGTTTGTACATGGTCGACCTTGAAGCCACCCCTATCTGTCACTTGTACATAGTCCAAATAAGTGTTTTTCACCAGCACCACCACAACTGAATAACATGAACGCTCGAGAATTACCTGGACAAGTTGGCTTAACGGTGGAGCATACAGACATGCCATTTTGTCAATACTACTCGAAGTGTGCACAACGTTAATCAACACGCAGCATCTCAGTACCGCCGTTTTCGAAGACGTACAGATTTCGAATTCCGAAATCGGAACACGCGATGGTGTCGCGCAAGCTGTCACAATACCGCCGCACTTGTTTAACGAATTGTTAGTATGAAATTTTCATGAGAATACTTCCATAAAGAATGCTAACGTAATGAAGAGTTAGTAGGGCTACACGCCCGCACTTACAGGAAGATGAGTATATGTGAATCATATGAATGCATGACGCCGGTGATACGAATCGAAGCAAAAATTTCACCGTACCGGCCAAACGATCAATGTGACAGCAACATACCGGGAAGTTATACGAAGTGAGGTTAGCAGCTACCTCCTCTAGCAGCCGACGTGGCGTACCTCAACGAAACACTGACTGTAGGAAACGCGGCCGCTGCAGCGAGCGAAATGGCTTTCGTGCTGTGTGTATTTTAAACGCAAACGATAGGTTTAGAACACCTTATGTACTAAAGTACGGGCCGTGTGCTGATTCATGTCGAGAGAGGTTGAGCGTGACCGAACCCGCCTCGCCAAAGTGAGCAGTTCCTGCCGAAATCATGTAGCCCCAACCCTTTGTGACCTCTTATATGCCTTTGCACTATGGAGGGCAGCCGGCGCCTTATCTGTACGCTAGGACCGCATTCACTCGCACATTCACTCGCACACTCTTTCACTCGCACATATAACATACAACGCGCGGGGCGATGTTATCGACCTCGGACTGTATACGGAACGTCACGGGAACGGCGACAACAACGGTGACGAAAAAAAATTGCGTCTGCAGTGTCCATGTGATTGCTCCCCCAACTAAAATATAAAAGCACACTTGCTATGAAGGCTTTGCACTGATATTCCATAACGGTGTTATTAAAGCCATGTGTAGAAAAACGCGTAATTTGGACATCACGCATTGCATATCTCATGAAAATTTCAACTTGGCCAGAACTCAATACCAAATACGCATTTCGATGATCACGGTAGGGCTTTTCTCTCGTCAATGCAGACGCTGACAAACGCTATAAGGAATATCAACGACGACATGCCAATGCCACCCGAAAACAATGTTCTAGGGGAAGGAGGACAAATCAAATTTTAATCAAACAGCCAACTCCGGTTCACGTGGGCGGGGTCAGGGTATTACACTACTACACATTTTGCCGCGGTAAAACTCGATGCTGAATTCCAAAAGGGAAATATGCGCCGATCTTTATATGCGAAGCAGCTTTTGCGCTGGGCTTTGTCCATAGTTCCATTGGCGACCGTCCGCTTTCTCAAACCTAACGTAGCCATCTGTAGCATATTGAGCGCGCGTTCGCGCCAAGGAGAAGTCTTCGTCGTCTTGTTCTTCGACCGCCTTATGATACGTGCAGAGCACTTTAGGGGCCCGTGCTGCCGTATGCTGTCCTAGCTTGGCGTAACGCAGACAAAACCACGTGTGCTGGCCCGCGCTAGCGCGTTCGGGCCTGTGTAAGGGGCTGGGTAAGACGCTGTGGCCTCTCCGCCTTACACTTTCTCAGCAATCACGTGATGGCGTCGGGGAACGAGATTTTGCGGACGCGCGATGAACCCGCGTGGCGTGCTCCAACAATAGTTCGGAACGAGTTACAGCAACAGCAACTACAGTGAATTCATGGTGTGCTCCATATGCTAGGATGCGTTAACATCGGGCAACGTGCCCGTGATGAACGGTACTTTAAGTCCACCCATGAGCTCCTTCGCATCCCCACATTGGTCCCTTTAGTGGGAGATGGTGAATTTTTTTTTTTTCACAAATAATTGCGAGTGCCCGGTTAAAGCAAAGTGGTATACATTCGGAGCAATCGTTTCAAGAGTGCGGTGTCAAGCTTGTGTATAACCATAATTTCTAGGATTTTAGTTTAAAGAATATGCAGAACCACGAAGAACTTTTATTATCGTAATTTTTCGCTCTTCTTTCTCGTAAATTCACTTAAGCATAAAAAGACAAATCCGACCTATAACCGGAGAAATTATCGCGGTTTCCTAAGATATCAAAGGTATGCAGTTGCTACAAATATTTGGCTCCATCGATAGTCTACGGCGACACGCAGATAACAGGCCTTCTAATTTATGCACTCTGGACAGCTGAATACGGCCCCCTCTAGCGTTGCTCGTAAGGGGCTCAGTACTCCGATTCATACCCCATTTCTATGTCTGACAGAGCAGGGTGCATGGCACTCCCAACTATATACTCCATCTCACAACTTCTTGAAAACTGCGCAGCAGACGGGACATAAAGAAGGAAGGAAAGGGACAGACGAGTGCGCTCGCCTGTCCCTTTCATTCTTTCTTTAGGTCGCGTCAGCTGCGCAGTTTTCTAGAAGATGAAACCTTACCAACTCGCCCAGCTTTCGACGCTTGTTCCATCTCACAAGCTGGTTGCAGCAGAGGGGTGGTACTCCGTATACCTCCCATTGGATGCCTTAATCCATGACATCAGCCCTGGCAGCGCCAAACGTCCCTTCAGTTACTGCCCTGGCGGCTGGGTTTCAGGAACTCGAACTGTAGAAATGGCGGCGCACACGGTATGCGTCGTCATGGCAACCCTAACACCAGCCGCGCCTCGCACCTCCTCCTCTAGCGCTCTCGTGAGCGTGGTTTTTTGATCCTTTAAACGCGACTGCGTTAGAGAGCTCGTTGCGCAAAAATTCTGCCGTCGGTGACGGCGCCGCTTGTGAGCGAAAAATCGAGACAGATGCAAATAAAATAACCAATAAAAATCTTCGTACCCCTTGAGGATCGAACACGGAGCGTTTGCGTGGCAAGCATGTGTCCTACCACAAAGCCACGATGTCTCTTGCAGCTGCTTTGGAAAAAACACTACATCAATGCCGTGTAGTGGAAGCAGTCTCCTTAAGGCACTTTGTTTGGCAGGTGTCACGACGAAAATGAGCCCATTCGGCGATTTGTAGGCGCATTGGCGAATCCATCAAATTACGTTTGTTGCGCGACGCCATGCTTTGAAAAAAGCCAGGATAGTGCAGCCATCGCCAAAAACACACACGAACTTTCAAACAGCTCCAAAAATGGACAACTACGTCGATCTAGCGGAAAACATATTAAGCCAACGCCCCCTTTTAGAGGAGGCGTTGATCAGGAAACAGCAGACATTCGATAATGTGCTGCCCTCTGTGAGGCACTGTGAGAAATATGTCTCGACTCTAGCACAGGGAAGTGTTTTAGATCGAAAGCCTGTACCACAGCAATAGATACATCGCGCGCGCGTGTGTGTGTGTGTGTATGTCTGTGTGCGTGTGTGTGTAACAGCACACATTGATAAGTATGCACTTAGTGGTTGACGTGCGCACTAGGGGCCGGGTTGCACTATCGCGTTGAACTCTTAAAGGCGAAGCTTAAGGGCCCCCCAATTTTAACACGAAATCGTTTGATGCCGGGTTCCACCAAGATTTTCATGACGTATATCCGTCTCGAAAATACGTCAGCAAAATGAACGTCCTCAAATAGCAAAGGAAAAAAATCAAAAGAAAAAGTTCCGTTGACAGGAGTCGAACCCATGACTTCTCGGTCTGCAACTGTGGCTGGCAGGCGTTTAGCCTACTGAGCTACCGCGAAACCCATAACGGAAGCTACATGAACGCGCCCTTTATCCTTCACACTTTCCTCTCACAGTGCTCTTGCATGAATGGATGGATGGACGGATGCTATGAGCGTCTCCTTTATAAAGGGGTGGTAACATGTGTGCCACCAGGCTAGAAAAACAAACAAAAAAAACGCGCCGTTGCTGCGACCGTCCAATTTGGCGCGTTTCCAATAGAAGTGTAATTTCGTTTAACACACCGCGGGGTGGTGACTTTAGCGCAAGCCTCGTTCATAGTGTCCATCCATATCGAAAAATAGCTCTCCGACGCTCGCCTGGCTGTTGCACCGCGTTCCCCGCTGGCCCTGTAAGAATTAACTGCCAGGCTAGAGGGAACACGAAACGCGGGTAGCGTTTCTGTTCGCGTTTCACGACGCTTTGGAGGATTGCATGCCGAGTGTCAGTGTTTATTAAGCGCTTGTTGATGCCATCATTGCGCGGGATTCACCATATGCGGTGTCCACGTATATGTTAAGAACTTCAGTTAGCGCAAGGTTTAAATCATGATCATGGGCGTTAGTCGTCGGTATGGAGACGTGCCACCAGGCGTCCACGTGAGTGCGTCCACATCAGGCGGTGCTACATCTGCCAAAGAGCAATGCACATTATGCAAGCTCTGATATACCAATGCACTAAATAATCAACTACTTTTGTGACGCCACGTCTCACTTTCGTGTTATACCGATTCCTATGACAGAGGGATCAACCATTTTTTTCGTTTTGTTTGCGTGCACGGGCTGAGCCATGATCTGCGCAGACCCCTCGCCCACTCCTTTGTTTTATGAATCCGCTCGCGAATGCGGCGCCGTGCGGCGCGCCGGGCGCTTTTTTAGGGGCGAAGCTCCTTAAAGCGGCACCCGTTCGTCCCTCGTAGTGCGTAACCAGTCGCAACGCTAGTACCAGATCTTGACCTCCAAGGTGGTGCCGGTGGGAGATTTCTCCTGTGCGTTGTTAAACAATAAAAAATTCGCAGCGTGCACGTTAACTAAAAGCCGAATTCTTCTGTCTCTCATTCCCCATTAGCAGCCATTGGCATGTTCCGGTAGGAAACGTTAGTAGAAGTAGAAGTGTAAGTGTTAGCTAAAAGCCGACTTCTTCTGTCTCCCATTCCCATTAGCAGCCATTGTTTACCTCCAAGGTAGTGCCTGGTGAGATTTCTCCTGTGCGTGATTAAACAATAAAAAGTTTGTTCAAAACGCCGTTGATTGATGAAATAAACCAACGAAGACGCCAGATGTTTTCTAAAAGCAAAACGAAAAGACGCCAGATGTTTCTAAAGCAAAACGAAAAGACGCCAGCTGGTTAACGAAAGACGCCAGATGTTTTCTAAAGCAATGGTTTTCTAAACAATGAATATTCACAGCGTACATGTAAAATTAAAGTGAGCTGCAAGTCGTCATAACTCTCATCGAACCTTTAGTATAAACGCGCTCGATCTCACGTCGGTGATGATGTACTGGGCAGAATTCACGGAAGATTGACGGTTTACCGATGAACCTCCGCAGCTTCGCCCACTCATCATCATTCACTCCGCGGATATGCTGTGATTTTTTTGCACCTTGCTGCGCTGCGCGTTCGTAGCGCGGTTGAATGTACGCAATTTGCAATCATGCATTCTGCAAACACTGCAGTCGTGTAGCACGTGCCAGAAAGCAATAGAGTGATTTGTACTCACAACATATAATATATTTGGTCTCGTTTTATTGTCCTCGTTTCCGGAAATCAACTATTTCATCAAATGTGGTGGGATACAGGCTCAGGTTATTAACAGAAGTGATTAACAGATTAGCAGGAGATTAACATAAACGTGTTCATGTTCACTAAAGAACTCGAAAGTTCCCGGCAAAGTTAAGAACTTTGACGGCAACAGTGGAATAAAAAACAACATAACACTAAGGAACATGCACAGATTAAAAAACAAAATTTTTATATTCACAAAACTGCAGAAGAGCTTGTGAAATGTGCGCACGATATTGCGCAAAATTATCATAACTAACAAAAGCGAACATTCACTGCAATGCAAAACCAATGAAAGCAGTTGAAATAGCTAAAAACAATACAATAATGTAAAGAACATTTTAAAGATATCAAATTGAACTCCACATATAACACAACTAAACCTGGCCAGGCCATATTGACTACATTTCCAAAAAAGTTGATTTTCGTATACCTAATCATGATAAACACGGAGAAAATGGACAGATGATATCGAGAATTCATGGCATCTTTTTCTTGAAATGCGCCGATTCTGCAATTCTCCAGCTCTCCTCTGGGCGCGCCGAGCAGCTGTATGGCCTTCGGGAATATTTTAAAAACGCTTCCATCCTGACAAAAAAGTGACAAGTTCCAATCAGATAAAGAGCGCCGTCGAGTCGTGCAAATGTGAACTCGTTTGTTCGTCTGAGAGCAGTACAAGCTTTCATACATCTACCTAGAGCCTCGGAAACGCACTTAAAGGCGATGGCGACTAACTACCCAGAGACAAATGCAAAGCACATATTCAAGCACGCGGTTCTATAAGAGTTGTAAACCGGTAACTATAGTTACGTCGCATGTGGTTCAAGTCCGCTGCTTGTTCGTATAACGATGTAAACGCAGCATGGCGCCCTTTTCAAGTCAGTCATTTTTGAAAACATTAACTGTTGTCCCACTGCAGAAAACAGCTACTCGGTATCGACGTGAATTCAAATTGACACAATGGACACCGCGACTCAAAGGGCACGCTTACCTGTCGTTTTTTGGGGGCCGGCATTATAATCAGGGACTTGTTCTGGAAGTATGCGAGTAACAAAGCACGATGCACGAACAGCGCGAGTCGTAAAACACCGCGGCGCACAAGTACACAGTGAGCGAGCACCATGAAACGGACGAACGACGACGGCTACCGCACGCCTCGGCGGTGCCACTCGACGGCGCCAGCAAAGCTGCGGATAGCGCGCCTCCAGGAGGAGAGGGAGTTGATCCCGCCAGAGAGGAGGTTGAATAGGGTTGGGAGAAAAAGAGAAGGAACGCAGATTTTAACTATGATCCCGTTCATAGATGGCGCCTCAATTTCCTCGACCAGTCATGTGGGTTTATTTCACTAGCCTGGATGCAGCTCTGAAGAGCCTACGGGGCAGCTTAACCAATAAGATGAGCGAAAATACCTATCGATGTATTCATGCGCCCCGCGTCGTGTGTTCGGTATCCCCATGGCTCTTCGCGCAGGCGGTGGGCCCACGCCTACATAATTTGCCCTGATGATGACTAAAGTGAGCAGACGCCAGTGTTAGAAGATTTCGGCAGCTACCCCCTGGTGGTGCAAAGACTGAGGAAACAGAGGAGCTAGTGGCCATAGCATCCTCCTCCTTTCCCTCATCCTCGCTTTCATTTCCCACCCTGCTGCTGTACCATACTGCTATACCTTACCGTATCCCCTCCTCCTTTCCCTCCTCCTCGCCCTCAATTCTCTTTCGTGCCCCCTTTTTAGGCTATACTATACAAGGCTATACTATACCTCACTCTCTCCCCTCCTTCTTTCTCTCCTCCTCACGCCCACTTCCCAGTTCCACCCCCTTGCGTCTGCATGGGTGCTGCCACGTCGCTTCGTTAACACAATTACCGGTGGTTACCGGTGCAATAATTAAACACGTACAACATGCATGCGAAGCGGGATCAGCGTGTGACGTACCGCTGTGACGTTCAATATCTTAAAAAACACAGTTGTCTCAACCTGGCTCATTATAGACCAATTAAATATGGAACAACGTTTCGGTGCGCAAGCATGTTGGTTGCTTACGTCTCGTAGCTTCCACCTTCATAACCTCTTGGGTTTCGCATGCCAAAACCATGATAATCATTATGAGGCACGCCCTAATGGAGGGCTCCGGAAATTTCGACCATCTGGTGTTCTTTAACGTGCACTGAAATAGCACAATGGACGCTCCTCTAGCGTTGTGCCTTCATCGAAATGCTGATCGAACGCGCGACCTTTGGTTCAGCAGCCGCTCACCGTAACCACTGCACCACAGAGGCGGAGCCAGTTGACAGCTTTCTGAAACCTGTAGGTGAGACAGAGTATGAATGGTTCACCATTTTCTTCTGGACGCACGAGAGGCCTATATTCGTGTATTCGTGCTCCCGAATTGTCCATGGTTGTCATGATAGCATTTTCCTGTCAAAGACATAACAGACAGTAGTTCAAGGAGTTCTTTCCACGCGCATTATTGCGAACCATCTTCGCGTGTATTTCCGCTCTTACGTAACAGAGCTGCCGCTTTTTCTTCGCGCCGGGTGCGATCAGTTTCGAATTCAGCCTTAAAATTTCGTGATCATTACCTCAAATTACGCGCAAGTATCACGATTTCCAAAAATTGGGTATGCCATAAATTGGCACGTGCTAAACTTCCTAATATAAATAAATATCTTCAGGTCAGTAATTAAAGTATTATTAATTACCGAATTTTGTTAACTAGCCTCGTCAATGTCATCTTAGATTCGGCAAAGTATTTCCGCCTCGACGTAGAGCACGTGTACGAGAACAACAGTTGTGGGGATCGAGAGCGTCCTCCTACCTGGCGCCTCGTTCACCAGCTGCCGCGCGCGTGCCGGCCGCGCAGCCCGGGCGCACTTAGGCACCGGCAATCGCCAAGATGGCGGCCAGGGCGCCTCTTTGTCTGGGCGAGCCAAGCGTCGGCTCCGTTCCGCGCTGGCATATCCGGGCACGCTACGCTGGCGCGCTGCGCGGGCCTACGTCACAACGCAGTGCCATTCCCCGTTGGGCCGCTGGTGACATCCTCCTCTCCTACGAGCTAAGATGCGCCCGGCTAGCTCAGGCGGTAGAGCATGAGACTCTTAATCTCAGGGTCGTGGGTTCGGGCCCCACATTGGGCGCCAGTTATGTGGAGATAGGTTTGCGAGACGCTTACCCTACGAGGCGACCGGCAAGGGACGCGACGTTCTCCACTGCCGCAGCGAACAAAGACGCTACGGCCGGGTTCGTCGATTCTCCGGCACGGCGCCTCGGGTGAGCACGTCACTTCAGCCGGTATCCTGTTAAGCAGTGAAGAGACACCAAAGGCACAGCAGTGCGATCCGTTTTGGGCTCCAAGAGCCGTGCTCCCAAGGAGCGGGCGCGTATTGACAGTCTGGTATTGCTGTCGGCGCTGTGTGCCGTTTACGCAGTCTGGTATTGCTGCGGGCACGTTGGATTCGCATCTGTTTGTCGCCGGCGGAGTTTTTCTGCGCTCCACATCCCACCAGAGGAAGCTCCCCAGGAGTCTTTTACGGTGGGGGTTCCCCGCAGTCTAAGGAAAGCCACCCTCGGCTATTTTCACGACTCGCGGTTGGCCGGACATGCGAGTGGCCGTAAGACTTTCTAAAAGTTGTGCCGCTCTGCTACCCGACCAGGCACTAAACGTGACGCTCTTCACTCCACGTGTGGCAATGCGTGCAGTCTCGTGCGGGCAAGCCCCCCAGGCTCATGCAGCCGCCCTCAAACCTTTCGTTGCCCGCAGCAGCGACTTGGGAGGGGGGGAGGCGGTCACCGAACCGCAGGGAAGCCGTGAGAAGGCTGGCTCCAAGCCAAGCCACCGGTACAACCTGCGGAAACGCACCTAAGCAACCTTTCTCCCACTGACAGGTAGCTGGACTTTATTCCATACCATGACAGTGAATGGAGAATAACCGCTAAGGGGCCTAGATACACGTCCGGAAGTGGTAGAAGGCCCTCTCGGCCGAAAATACCCTCTGACGTGTTGTCCAAGCGATAACCTGGCAAGCGCCCCCTTTGTTGGGCAGCACTGTCAGGCAGGCACCCTTTTCGGCAAGCCGGCTATGCCGGGGACATCTCTGTCCACTCCTGCGTCGCCCTGTCGTCTCCCTGCGCCTGGCTCTACCGTGCCGCCAGCCTGCTGCTGAACCTGTGGCCTGCTGTTCCCTGGTTCTTTCTGCGAGGGCCTGGTTCCTGCCTTCTGGCCGGCAGCCACCACCACCCTGCCTTACCCTCCTGGCAGCTTCGGCAGCCGCCCTCGGCGGCTATTCCGCCCACTCAAGCTTTGGCCCAGGCCCGAGCGTGGTCGCTCCGGCCTCCGTTTCTGGCTGCCTGCTGTTCCGGCATGCTGTTCCTGTGTGGCCCCCGTCCCAGCGACTTTCGGCGGTTGGCTGCCGCACGCAACGGGCAGCCACGCCTCTTACGTTCCCGGCTGCCAACCTCTCCAGACCGGTGAACTTCAAGCGGGCTGGCTGCCCGCCCTTGTGCAGTCTTGCCCCCGTTCCTCCTTGGCTGTGGCCCTTCTTCCCGGCAGTGGGCTCTCCCCTTGTGGTGGAACTTTTGGTGGAACTTTTGTGTGGCGATGGCCGACTTTTGGACTTGTACCTTCAGGAAGACGACACCCCCCTGTTGGACTTTGCCCCGTTGGCCAGCCCCCTTGCGGCTGAGCTGACCTTGCCACTTGGCCTCGGACAGCCTCTTTCACAGGCTGGCCTCGGTCTTTAGGAGGAGGGAATGTGGGGATCGAGAGCGTCCTCCTACCTGGCGCCTCGTTCCCCAGCTGCCGCGCGCGTGCCGGCCGCGTAGCCCGGGCGCACTTAGGCACCGGCAATCGCCAAGATGGCGGCCAGGGCGCCTCTTTGTCTGGGCGAGCCAAGCGTCGGCTCCGTCCCGCGCTGGCATGTCCGGGCACGCTACGCTGGCGCGCTGCGCGGACCTACGTCACAACGCAGCGCCATTCCCCATTGGGCCGCTGGTGACATCCTCCTCTCCTACGAGCTAAGATGCGCCCGACGATTCGCTCGTGGCGGGAGATGCTCTCAGGCTGGCACGAGAGGTTGACGCGCTGCTCTAGCAGGCGGCTTCTCGTTCGTGTGCTCGACTGCTGCCCTTTGTGTGATAGTCGTAGCGCCGCTGGCAAGCGTACTCGATCGGTCTTGCGGAGTTCCCCTTACGGCCTGCAAGCCCGTGACTGTCGTACTGTGCTGCATCTTGGATTAATAAACCCGTGTCGTTTGTTGACCTCCTGCCTCGAGTGCCTTTTCTGCGCCGTGCCGGAGAATCGACGAACCCGGCCATAGCGTCTTTGTTCGCTGCGGCAGTGGAGAACGTCGCGTCCCTTGCCGGTCGCCTCGTAGGGTAAGCGTCTCGCAAACCTATCTCCACACAGTATCGTGACTGTCATAGAATTTGTATAAAATATCTGTAATTTAAAAAAAAGGAAACACCGCCTGTATCGCGTTCCATACAAGCCCAGCCGGTCGCCATAACTGGTGAGCTGCAGCTTCGGGACTCGTTTTGCAACAGCCGAGCCGTTTAACATCGAAGTTCGGCGCTGTATCGTTCGCAGAAACTCGACTTGCCTAACGACTTTGCAGAGTTGCGCATGGCTTCGCCGACTGCGCCACCTAGCAACGTGTTGGACGAACGAAAGGGGGAGCAAAGGGGAAGAGAAGCGGAGAAAGGAGGAGAATAAATAAGTAAGACATCATGAAATCATTTGACGAGCCAGGATTTTAACCCGCGTACCCACGGACCCAAGGCGAGCGGCGTAACCCCTCGACTATGTAGGCAGGCTAGCAGAGGGAGCTTGGAATTTATTGCAAACGTATTATTACACTGATATGTGCAGAAGAAAGAAAAAATAGAGAGAAAAAGAATAAAAGAATGACAGCAAGAAAGATATAAAGTATAGAACCAGTGAAAGTGGGAGAGAAAGGAACAGAAAGAAATGGAGAGAGAAAGAGAGAAGGAAGATAAAAATAAAGAGAAATTGAAAGACAGCATTATATAGCGATGTATAATAATGTATAGCAAGGCGGTGGCAAAGGGAACTGAGAGTGAGGAGGTGGGAAAAGACGGGAGAGGGTAAAGCATAGTATAGCCATGTATACTAGAGAATATAGCAAGAGTGGGGGAAAGGGAAGTGAGTGCGAGCAGGCCGCCACCGAAATCTGTGATTTACAACAACTACGCACTACTAGTGCTTAGTTGTTTTAACTCACAGATTTCGCTGGCGGGGTTGCACACGAAAAACCGGCGCCGGTGAGAGCACATGCGGCTCTCGATAGTCCATCGGTGACACGCGTATTCGCATACGCCGTTGATGCGCTCGAGATCGTGGTCTGGTTGGTGATCAGCCGTTTCTGATATGGCGATATGATCAACGTCAACGTCAACAACGTTATTTGTCATTTCACGTTGTCGCATTTTCACATTTCATTGTTGCCTCTATATAGTCGCATGAGCTCACGTTTCTGCGCCGGAAGGTGAGTCATTAGGCGCGATACCAACTGCGTAGGCACGCTCTCACGCCACACCCGCAACCAATCAGAGTCGTTTCGCTTCCACCGGGTAGGAAAAGGATTCACGAAAGAAAGAAAGAAAGAAAGAAAGAAAGAAAGAAAGAAAGAAAGAAAGAAAGAAAGAAAGAAAGAAAGAAAGAAAGAAAGAAAGAAAGAAAGAAAGAAAGAAAGAAAGAAACACAGAAAGTACGTCCGGCACGCCCACGCCGAGCTTCGCTGTCCCGATTGGAGAAGGGCTGCTGAAATTTTTCTAAATCACGTTCAAACAAGCTTTACCGTGCATTGAGAAACTTGCATGCAGTCTGGAGGATGAACGGCGAATAGGCTTTGCGAAGCATCCCGTAATGGCTCTGCGTGGAAACAGCCATATCTTTCCGGCAAAGGACGATGTCCCTCCGCTGTAAATGCACACGACCGATACGGGACCGGCCGTGCGAGGCTCGGGCCACAAACGTCCCGTGACAGCAGCTTATATTACCGGGAGAAATTGCACCGTCTGCAAGTTCATGTTGCGTTGTACGTCACGGCGGTGCACCACACGCTATTTGCTTGAGCCGTCGCGCAAGGAGCTTCGGCGCCTCAGTAGCCATGCGTCTCAGAACGTGTTCCGATATACGTGTGTTGGTATTGTGATGTGACCTTGTTCTCTGGTGAGGTATCGCAAGCCAGTATTAGTTTCCTCGTGCTCAGTGTACTGCTGCCAGCGGTAGTATTTCCTGGTGAAACGATTCTCGACTTGGTGAAACGACATGGCCTTGGTGAAACGAATCTCGACTAACAAGACAACCTATTGAGATCTCGCTGCTGCAAGGCCAGAGACGAGTGAATAGCGTACTTCTAAATGCGTAGCCATTTCTCTGTTTACTCAACCCGGAATTGTGTGTCCATCGGAACATCCGTCCATTCCTCTGTCACATGGGGCAATCAATAAAAAATTACCACCATCTTCCCAAAGGGAACCCTGATAGGATGCGAAGCAGCAGCGTTGCGCACGGATGGCGTCACGGGTTGAACGGCGCTTACGCGGGTGCTGCGGTGAGCGCTGGAAGATTCGTTTGAAGCGATGGCTGGCGTAAGTCTTGTCGTTTCTTCAGAGGGGACACGGGCGCTGGACCGGATCTGGCGCGCGTTTCGCCTTGACTACCACGGCCCTGTGATCGGTGAAGTGCACGCTGAGAGGTCCCTGCAGACATTCGATGTCGAAGTTGGGAAAGACCAGATCGATGCACGTTCCCCTTATCGTGGTGGGTAGTTTCCGTTCCGCGGACACGTACATCAGCGAGTGCACGTCACGCATGTAATCGATGAGCCATTCTCCTCCTCCTCCACTGACGTCAACGTTGAAGTCTCCCGCGACTATAAGAGGCGCGCGTCGACACGCCTCGCCGCAATCAGTCAGCGCCTCCAGACAGCGCTGAACCTGGTCCTTCGGCAGGTTGGGAGCGAGGAACAGCGCGAGGATCGTGACGTCGCCGACGCGCACGGCAACGCACTCGGAACAGGAGCGTATTCGAGAGGTTCCGGATCGTTCTTCCAGGTCGACGTTAAACGCGCGTAGCGCACGCCAACTCCGGGCGTAAACGGCGACTCCTCCCGCAGCCGAAAGTTCCGGTAGCGTTCCGGTGGCGGCAGGTGTTGCGGGCGAACGGACGAGGCGGCCGTTGCGGGCGCTGCGCCGAGTGCGCGGCAGGCAAGGGAGATAGTGACGTCAGCGCGCACTGCGAGGGGAGCGTGACGTGAACGCCCAGCTACGGCGTGACCTACTTGGCACCGCTCCAACACCTGCGGCGAGGGGAGCGCGTTACGGCGCGTTCGTACGGACGCACGGAGGGACAGCGTTACACAGGCTAGTCAAAGAGCTGCTTCGCATCTAATAATGAAGAACGTTTGGCAGCACGTTACACCCTGTAACAGTTGCAGACAAGGGTCTGTTACACAGTCGGTAATGCATTATGTTATACAGTCGGGGACTACCTCTTTATCACGATATAACCAGTCGCAGTGTGCGAGATATGCATTAAATTATCATGACATAGTCACTCGATTACACTGTGCCCCGTTTTAAGCTTTCTGCACATCACTTGTTTTATACTACGTCCGGGATCAGCTACGTTTCACCAAGCGACGGTTCCATGTGACGCCGTCATCGCTTGACCTCATGATGACCCCACATATTTTTGATATCTTCGACGTCACCATGACTTCATCAGTGACGTAGTTCACGTGGGTTTCTGTGCCAGCGCATTCGCCTGCCGTGTTTCGCTCAAAGGGACGCTAAACGAGACACTTTCGACTTAGAAATGTATAAGACATAAAACATTTTGGTGGTTGGACAGAACGCTCAGACGCCGACTGTCTTGTCCACACGGTTCAACGCCCGCGCTCGCAGAATGCGAATATATACGAGCCATATGAATGCTCATAGGTAACAGCAGCACAAACGAAACGAAACACAAGCAAGACACGGGACAGCTACATTCTGTGCCAGCGCATTCGGCACGTATATCGTATATGATATGACGCGTGTAATACACTTATATCTCATATGAATGCATTGTGCCTGAGGTACAAAACAAGTGAGAAAAGAGAACATCTTCTGTAAAGGCTTAATTGAAACGTTTTGTGATGATGAGCAAGAGTACTCTTTAGGACAGCATGTACAGGCGACATAAAAGACTGTACACACGGGGGCAATTTTGACTTCGCAGGAATTTATGTTTAAACGCGCTTCTCGGTTTTCGCGAAATTTTTCTTCTGTTTCACCTTTCCAGATGCTCACGAAGGCTAGAAAAGAAGACGAAAGACGCCGCGGCAATGCCGCCCAACAACAACGTTCGTGGGAGGGTCACAGCCGTGGTCTCCTACAATAACACCACGCTTACGCATCGCTTATAAACAACTCTCGTGGGAGATTGTGCAGGGTGTTTCGTTTCACCCCAAGTTAGTAACGCGCAAGGATGTTCTGCTTGGCACCACGCTGTACACCGCAGAATGTATATTTTCATAGAGTATCCATTCAGAAAAATCATTCAAAGAGTCTTCTATTAACGAAGAGCCTTATACGAACGTTGCATCTAAATTACTGTTTAAAGAAAACGTAGGATCATGAAAGAGTTATTCTCCGGAACATATGTCGTCGTTCCTTTTAATCAAAGTTAAGCACAAGGCAAAAATCAGCTGTCTGGCCAGAGAAAATGCCGAGGCTTGTATAAGATAGCAGATAAGTGGTGTACAGATATTCAGCTCCATTGCCAGCAGTACCGGCACATGAGCTTCTTTAAGGGCGGCTGCATATACAGCCCTCCCATAGTGCAGGTACATCGTACCGTCAATTGCCGAACTTTTATTCTAAACACGTGGACGCCTGCATACAACTCTGTTCTAGCTTAGTGCGTGACACTTTATCCATTTTGTTCTCGGCATAGCATAGCCATACATTAGTGTACACAAGTATGCCCAAATTGCACAGTATGCCCAATTGCACAAGTATGCCCAATGCACAGGCCGGGTGACTTGTCGGTAGTATGCGCTAACGTGAATCTCCAGCTAAAAGGATTAATGGCAGCTCACTGCTCTGTCACAGTAAAAGGCAACCCATTGTACTGTGAATCGTTGCCAGTTTCAAATTCCCAAGCACGGAGCGTATCGGCAGCAAGATTGTCCGTGCATCTGAGAAACGTAAGACGAATCGCTCTAGAGAAATTAAATCGTAGAAAAGTCAGACGGTGCCTTATGCATTTTCCAAATACTATTCCAAAGGCAAATTGACAAGAGTGTAGGCTTCGATTTATTGGAAATTTATTACAGTAGTCTTGCAGCGCGGAGACACAACGACAGAGAAGAACACACATTGCCCTGTCTTACAACGTAGTTTATTGCTGCGGCAGTTTCATGTGCTTATATGCATAAGGGTGCATGCGAAAAAGAACCAGGGGAAAAATGGAATAAAAGAAGGCGTTCATACAATACGAATGTCAAAAGATAAGTTCTCTCAAATTCAAGAGGGAAGCGAACCACGCGTACTATATTATGACCAGTTCAGAAAAATAACTTCACTAAGAGTAAGATGTCAAAGAGACAGGGCACGCAAACACGAACACAAAAGAGAAGTCAAGACACCACAAACGCCACTAACAACTGAAAAGGCGCACAACGGCGCAAAAGAAAGAAGGCACGTAAACATATCTGCGCATGCCCAAGCAATGAGAGAACCTATCAATCCGGTACGCCTGGTGGTCTACGTGCGAAATAACTATTCAAACATTTGATTTCTTCTTTATGCAGGTTAATCGATGGTTGGCTCACGCATGCGCTACCAGTATTATCGATATACCAGGCCTCAATCATTAAACGGATTTCTTCATTCCTGTAGCTGTACAAAATCGCGCATTCATCAAATTTGGCGTGGACTTACGCTCTCGACAATGTAAAGACAGATTAGATGGTGAGCCTTCGGTTAGCGATCTCTTACGTTCCATTAATCTCTGGTTAACACAGCGACCCGTTTGTCATACGTAAAAGCGGCCGCAGCCAAACAGAATCTTATACACCACACACGTACGGCAATCAGCAAATTTGTTGGTATGTTTTACAACACAAATATCAGTCCACTTTTTGTCTGTCACCCGCCCATTCTTTCTCTTTACTGCGGCACAAATCTTACCGTAAGAACAACATTAACGCCGTATCTGCTCGTACATTCTTTAGCCTATGCGATACGCAATGAATATATAAGGAATGCCGACGACACCTGTTTTCCTGTTGCTTTCTGCAACCATGCTCAGACTTAACAAAATGGATTTCCTTAAGCGTTCAGCGACAGTGGCCACTACCACGCGAGTATAACCTACACCTAAAAGACGCGGAACCTGTGCGTTAAAGCTGGAAATCATTTTGTGTTAAAAGCACTTAGTGAGAGAAGACCTAAGGCATGACATGGCTATATCGTTTTTTTTACAATCTTAGAATATTTCCAACATAGAAAGAATGAGCGGCTGATACACAAGAAGCGGACTGATAATTGTTTTGTGAAACTAACCGACAAAATTACTGATTGCCGTACCTGTGCGGTGTATAAGATTCCGTTTAGCTGCGGCCGCTTTTGCGTGGGGCAAACAGGTCGCTGTGTTAACCAAAGATTAACGGAACGTAAGAGATCGCAAAGCAGAGGCTTAGCGTGTAATCTATCTTTACATTGTCGAGAGTGTAAGTGCACGCCGAAATGAGGTGAATGCGCGATTTTCTACTAGCACAGGAATGAAAAAAACGCGTTTAATGGCTGAGACCTGGCATATCGATACTAGTGGTAGCGCATGCGTGAGCCAACAATCGATTAACCTGCATAAAACAGAAATCAAGTGTCTGAATAGTCATCTCTCACGTACACCACGCGTACCGTATTGATAGGTTCGCCTATTGCTTGGGCATGCGCAGATAAGTTTTCGTGCCTTCTTTCTTTTCCACCGTTGTGCGCCTTTTCAGTCGTTAGTCGGCGTTTGTGGCGTCTTGAGTTCTCCCTTGTGCCCGTGTTTGCACGCTCTGTCTCTTTAACATGAATACTTACCAACTAGCTTATCGTTCTGTTATTTTAGGAGTAAGAGGTACGGAGTGGAAGCTGACGCTAGCACTCCCTCGTTTTCTGACGTGTGGTCTGCTTCAATGATTGCGGAAGCTGAATTTTATTTATCGCTAAAACAGGCGCACACTCGTAAAAACGGGCACGCTGCCGCTAACCCTGCAATACATACACGAAGCTGTTGTTGATTATGGACGTTATTGAATACGCACTTTTACACGCGATAGGCCCGGAACTGCCATCAAGGCTACATCAATGTATACCTCGGCATCTGGAAACGCTGTATCACCGGCTTCCATAAAGCATTGCCTATACAAATAGTCTGATTTATTGTAACGGCCTGACTGCAAAACTTTGCTGTGACAACAGCGGTGCTGTGGAGTACGTAGAGCAAATTCTGCTCGGGACCCCAGCCTATCGACACAACCGACAACAATGCCAACGCAACCTAGAAATGCTCGACCAAGGGCCCTTCACTTTAAGACGTATTTTGGTCCCCTGGCCTTACCCACACACATAACGAGAAGCACTGAACTTCATGTTCCCACACGACTGAATCTATTGGTCTACTCTGCAAAATTCTCAATCAGGAAAGTGTGTGTTGGGCCCGTAAGCGTTTGTTTCTTGTTTTATTTCTTTATTTATTTTTCATACTATTCGTTTACTGTCGTGATTGTCCATACATGGCCTAGGACAGCCATTACCAGACCTGTATCTTAATCTTTTAGATGCGAAGCAGCTTATGATGGAGGCTGTTCCGTCCCTGCGCCGTCCACACCCCCACTGCGCATGGGCAACAGCTGGCCCAAGCTTCCGGAGGAGACCGCTAGAGGCGCCACGGCTGCTCCGCTAGATGAAAATGACCCGCGCGCGCTCCGCTCATCCTCCTCCCGGCAACGCCACCGTCAACGCCACGATAAGCGCCCCCGGCAGCAATGCTGCTGCTACTGCTTCGGAGAAGAGGGCTCAAGCCGCTGCCGCAAAACGGCAGCGGCGGCAAGCGAACCCCGACCTTCGAGCGAGAGAAGTGGAAGCGCGCCGTAAACGCCGCCTGCAAGAATCCACAGAAGCAACGAAGGCTCGCGCAGCCGAAGCGAAACGTCAACGCCAGCAAGAAAACTTCGAAGCGGTGCGGCAACGCGAAGCCGAAGCGAAGCGTAAACGCCGAGCAGCGGATCCCGAAGCGGCGTGGCAACGCGAGTCCGCGGCAAAGGCAGCGAAACGCTTGAAGCAACTGCTTCAACCCCGCATGGAGGGCGCGGACGCGCGGTTCAAGCGCTGCTTCGCATGCTACGCAGGGTTCCCTTTACGGGGATATGTGTGAATTTTTTTAGATATCTTTCTGCCCACACTCTTCTACGTTTTTTCATTTCTCTCGTTCCCCCTCCCCGCAGAATAGCCAGCAAGCGTATACACGCTGGCTGAACACTCTGGTTTCAATAAACAGTTCTCTCTCTCTCTCTCTCCCATTTAGGCGCTCATTTCCGCACCTACCTGTTTGCACAAGACATTTTGCACCGCGTGCAGGGAGACCTGATAGACCACTTCTGTTGTGCAGGACACAGAAGGATCTCTGTGCTTCACAGAGGGGAGACTTGGATGCTTTGTCGTGTCAGTGACACGCTTGCAAAGCTTTGCCAGTTTCCCCTGGGCTGCCAAAAGCACCGTGAGACCAGCACGCTGCAAACATTGCTTCAGCCTAGGAGATACATCGTGAATATATGGGATCGCAGCAAGTGGCCGCCTGAGAACAGTCTGGCCGTGTGTGGACGCGGCATCGTCTTGTTTTGCATACTTGAGTAGCAGTTCGACAATGTTCATAAGATGTTGCCAAGGAGAATCCCGCACAGGCCGGGTGACTTGTTTGTGCTGCGAAAGTGTCTTGCATAATGTTCGGGCACGATTTATCGTGTCCATTAACAAGGCATAGTTTAGCGATGCCTCGTTTGACCTACCTGGGGTGCGCAGAATTATAAGGCAAAGCTGGCTTTTCACTCCTTCGTTGAAAAAGGCAACACGTGTGGTTATTATTGTAGTGACCAAAGGAATTGGTTGGAGAAGGCGGAAAAGAAGAGGCTAGAAGAAGTGGTAGAAGAAGCCAGGAGGATTGTAAATAACATGGTTGAAAGCAAATTGCTTTCGTTGGAACTTTATAATTATTACTAGGCAGCTCACGCGTTAATTCAAAAGAACGCCGCTCTTCTTTGCATGTTTCGAAACATCACCCAAAATATCGAAGCATGCTGAATAGATAGAAGACCTGATATGTGCGTTAGTGTTCCGTAATTTCCTCTTCTCAGCAAGGAAATTGCATATTTTGAACAAAGTCAAAGACCATTGTGTACTTTAACCATATTCACAGAAATTTCAATGTGGTATTTTTGTCCTCCCTTTCGAAAATCATTTTCAATAGAGAAACTGCATGCATTTCTATGTCGGAAATATTAAACTGTGCTTGAAAGCACTTCGTTTGTCTCAGTCTGCTTGTTCCGTCCTTGCGCTTGTTACCCAGTTCCCAAAGAAACTACACTTACTGACATTTCTTCACCAAAAAAAATTGGATAAGCGGGAAGACGTAGCGAAGACGCGGTAAAAACAAATCTGCATTGCATCGCGAGTCATATGAACGTAGTAGGTTGCCATAATTTGTTGACTCAAGCTTTGTCACTCGTCTTATTGCGATAGCAGTGATATGGACACTCTGGGCCCATTTCTTCGTCGCCATTGATTGCCAGCATCTTCCGCATAAAAGTCAAATCGATGCTATCGCCCCATGCGTGTTATGTTGTGTGCGCAAAAGAAAGAGCTTGAGCGCAGCGGGGGAAAGAGGTTGGGGCAGCGATGAAACAAGCCGGCTATCTCCGTTGCGAAAAATTCGCATGTAGAAGTGGCACTGCGGGAGGCATGGAGAACAATGAGGCACTTCGAGTTTTCAAATAAATATAATATGTCGTTTAGTTATGTTATGTGTACATGCGCTTCGAGTTGTCGATTACCTATGTCATGTGGAATAATTATATTCTAGGTCCATGTGCTTCGAGTTTTCGATTATTGCGTCATTGCACTGCCAATACCCATCTTCCTGGTTAGCTGAATTGGTAAAGCGACCATCCCGGAAAGGCGATGGCCCCAGGTTCGATTCCCGGACCAGGACAAATTTTTCGGCAACTCTGCGTTCTTTTCGAGCGTCCTCGAAAAGAACGCACAGTTGCCGAGCGCGAACAGGCCATGCGCAAAGAAATTACTGTCACATTTATTTTTTCGTGTTTGGGCAGCGCCCTACAACCCAACGCTCTTAGATATTTTCTTTTCTTGAAAAGTGCGGCGCGTGATGTGACCCCTCCGCGTCTCTTGCTGCACAGTGGCGTTCGAGCAATTGTTTATCCGGAATTCGACATCGCGAGGTGATACAGAAATGGGCCACATTTGTGCGCGTCTCAAGGGGAGTTTTCAAACTGAAGAAAAATGTAGGAGAGTTACTTTAAAGCGCACCCTTTAGGCAATCCTGCGGGTAGTACTGCGCACGCTGCAGCACGTTTGAGCTCTGTGTGCCACCAGCAGTAAATGGTGTATATAAAAAATTGGCCGCGTATCTGCGTGCTTCGCCTGCAAATGTCGTCTAAAGACGATAGAAGAGGCGCTGCGTGAGATATGAACGCCATCTGGCAATACGTCGGGAAACGTGAATGCTGTGTTGCGGGCTGGTAGTCCCGGCGCAGCAGCAGGCAAGACCGGCGGTGACCAACGCGACCGGCGGGGACGCCAGCCAGCCAGAACACGCGGTTTGGCGCGAAGCGCCGAAGCAGAAGAACTTCCGCACTCAACGAGTACTCTCCACACACTCTTTTATATTCACGTCGCCTAGGTAAAGCAGGAATTAGGGTGCCTTGATGCGCGTTTTGTTGCGCGTTCACACATCGAGGCACACTAGCAGGAATGCCAGAGCGGCGCCCCATGGCACTCGTACAGTGCAATACTGAACTGAAACCGAAACACAACAATGAGCTCGCGCAGAGGGCACAGAGGAAGCCAAGTTTCGGCGCAGTCGCATTTTCAGCGCAGCTTAAGAAACTAGGGTCTCTAGAATTACGTATCTATGTATTTTCTATTAAAGGAACACACCACCTAATACTTACCTAGTGATGTTGCGCCTCAGATATGCGTAATATTTGCTTTTTGATCAACCATGTACACAAGTATGAACCTAGTGAGCCGTTCACGACGGCTGGCCCTTGTGCAAGTGGTTCAACTTTGGCCGAGTGGCTGAATCGAGCGACGTGCCGACAAACAGAAAGACAGACAGAAAGACAGACCAAAATTTCTGCGTTTAAGTTCCCCAAGAAAGACTATCGTCTTTAAAACCCACATTGGCCGCGCTGACCCGACGAATAGAAACAATAAAAATGAGGATCATAGCTAGAATCGAACCCGCGCATTCTGCGTGGCAGTCAGGTATCCTACCACAGAGTCACGCCAGATCTATAAACTAGTTTGGAAAAGCAGCCTATGGAGGCGTAATGTCCGTGCAACGTCAATTGTCGTTGTGGTGCTGGCTATCGAATTTTACAAGAAAGGAATAAACACTACATATCTACTTCTACGAGACAGGCGTCCTATCAGATTAACGTCTGTGGTTCTAGTGTTGGCTGCACTTTTTAGCCCAGCACACAGCAAATTCCATGCGCAGCGCCATATTTGCATCGCTCGTCGCGCCGTCTAACGCACACGCGATAAAACAACATGCCCGGGCTGCCATTCCAGCAGACGCTACACAGAGCAAACGTGAAACTCCCGAAGCACAGCCTGTGGGAGAGCGTGATTTGCGTTTTTTCTAGCCTGGACATTTTCGCTGTTTTTATTGGAACATCAAGGGCACCTTGCTCATGCAACTCTGCAATGTACACAGTACGTGCTGAGCCAGAAGCAACCTTTTCAGGTGCCTACGCCGTGACGTTCGTATACAAACGTGCTCGCTGTAGTACGCCTGTGTCGAAATTGCAGTGCACCTCGCGAAAGAGTGAAACGATGTTTTGTGGCCGCATACTACAAGTTGCGCACAATGTTTTCTGAAACTCATCATTTCAACATGCATCGCGTAATAGAGTACGCTTTACGGGTACTTTCGTAGAACGTAATTTTCGTTTGACGAGCACTCTTACAATAATGCGTCTTGCTCACAAAACTGTGCTATCAGAGAGTATCACCTGCAGTATCATTCATCGATCCCTTTTGGAAGCTATCTGAGCTGTTTTAATCCAGTGACGATGATGCTTTACACGCGAAATTGTGCTACTCTTAGTTAAGCCGATATTGACATGGGCGGAATCGAGCTGTCCCTTAATAATGTGTGCTGTGTAAATATGCTAAAAATATGCTAGCGCTACGCCTGCGACGTAAAAGACACTGGCGGGAGTACTGTCTATTTACGTGCCAATATATGTATTATGTGCAGCTGGATGCCTCGTGTCCAAATAAATTGCGGACATCAAACGCCGAAATGAAAACACGATATTTTGGCCAGCTGTTGAGGAACCATTTACTACCTTTTGAAAACGAAAGCTTGTAATCTTGAAAGTGTGCATGCCATCAAAATCACTAAAGCTTGATAATACGTTGAAAGTGGCAAAGCATACTGATTGCTTGAGCTTGAAAGCACTAGCTTGTACTAGATTTTCATTAAAGGAAACGCTCAAAGGTATTAAGTGCACCCCCACATAAAGCTTGCGTCTGCCTTCAACGCAGCTGCATGTCACGCAAATTAGGTTTGTAAAATGGAATAGGTGGGCGTCACACTATAAAATACACGCAGTTAGTGTACTAACTCACGCATTTTCACTGGGCTCCTACTTTTTCTGCTTGGATTACAATTATCCACTCGCGGCGAAGCTGCAAACACCACACCGCCACTATTTCCGTAGAGCGTCGTGATCGTCGCAGACAGCGCTAAGTAATATCCTCCTGCTGCTCTGCTTGTTTTGGCATCCAAGGACGACGAAGCAGTGCCAAGGCGCGCCCCTATACGCAGAAGCAGTGTCAACTCGTACTTTTTCGCATTTAAAGCCTCAGAACTGCAGCTTGCCCTGTTTACTTGGCGCAACCCATGCACGCCTTGGCAGCCCGGCCAGCCGGGCGTCTGGTTGCGAGAGTATCCGCTCGGCTTGCCGGCAGCCTGGGTTCGAGTCATGCGTGTTCTGGTGTAGACCAGTCTATTAAACGTTACATTTGTATTCATATGATTCAGGAAGCTATATTGAAGCATTCCTCGACCCCGGAAGAATATATTAACGAAAGTTACGTATGATATTCACACGAGTGCACCCCCACCAAGTGCACTTACTTTCGATAATACTGACGTATGTATTCCAACGTGAGGGCTGACGTTACATCGCACCATAAGTTACTATTTAAACGCCGGTCTTGTCGACCTTCCTGGTAAGCCCACGATGTGCACACAGCTACAACACTTAAAAAAAAACACATGGATCGACTTCGTAACGCTTCGCTCGAGGCAATGAAATACAGCATAGAAGTACTCGCTGACTGCTTCGCATGAAACCGATTCCCACAGCGCGTGGGATCTGCCAATTTTTTTTTCAATCGCAAAACTCAGTAGCAGACGACGCCTGCGTCGGCGTTGTCTCTCGCGGGCGAGGGCGCGTACTCGTTCCTTGCGAGCTGGTAGTTCAGCGTTGATCGCAGAAAGCGCATTTAAATGTTCAACGCGCGCTGTTCGCCCTCTCTCGCCACGCGGCAAGCGCTGAGGCGGTGGCGCCCTCTCTTTCACTTAAGAAAATGGAGCAGACGACTATGCACACGCGACAGCAGACGACGATGCGCGATGCACGCCGACACGCCAAGACCCTAAGGTGCTTCGCGCCTAAAAGCATCCGTCTAAGATTACTCGATGGTTTTCGCCATCCAGTCATGTTAATAATAATAATAATATCTGGGGTTTAACGTCCCAAAACCACGATATGATTATGAGAGACGCCGTAGTGGAGGGCTCCGGAAATTTCGACCACCTGGGGTTCTTTAACGTGCACCTAAATCTAAGTACACGGGCCTCAAACATTTTCGCCTCCATCGAAAATGCAGCCGCCGCGGCCGGGATATCCGGTCATGTTAGGCGAATTCATAAAGGGCACCTGTGAGCTTTAGCAGCAGGTGAAGTTTGCTCAATATATAATTTCATGTAGTATCATCGCAGGACAATCATTTGAAGAGTACAGCATCAGCCTAACTCTATCCTTGAAACGTAAGGCTGTAGCTTAAAAAATATGCAGAAACCAGAAAGGGGTTTACTTTCAGGACTTCATGTGCTGACACTCTCGAATGCAAGTTAAGTATGAAGAAGAAAATCATCCGTCTATCCCGAGCAAACTTGGAGGCTCTCTGCAGAGAACAGATGACAGTGCCTACCAATAATCGGCTCCATTGAGAAGTCGTTGGACGTAAAACGTACTGCACATTAGTGATGCAGAACTATTGGTAAATTGACTATCAATAGTATCGATAGTTTTTTTTAAACTATCGATAGTGTAAACAAACTATCGATAGTGCTACTATCGACAAACTATCGATAGCGCAATCGGTAGTTCCATCGTTAATATTACTAGCGATATTACTGCAACGCGTGTTTGTTGCTTTGTTTTGACTTTTTCGGGTTCAGTCACCCACAAAGAGTGTTAGCAACGTTTGACGCAGACCGTGCCGTAATGTTTGAGAAGCTTCACAGTTGTTTGAGATCATTCTGTTAAGAGTACGCGCCGGACGCAAATAGTCAAAATTATTCGAGAGCTTACGCGAGCATCAGTGCTAATGATGGAAGGTTTGATGACTGATGTATAAAGGACGACGCGTTCCACCGATGATCAGATTACTCAACGGCTGACGACTGCTCCTGCCGCTATAAGTGCACAGCACGCATCGCTTGTATTTTGAGTTTTGATTTTCTGGGCACAAGTTCGGCCAAATAAAGAGCTCTGTATTTCCCATCCTTCACCGTCACAGCCACGTGACAATACTATTGATAGTGGTGTGAATAATGATGCGGTTGCTGGCCGGCAATATTGCGCAAAATATTTGCGATAGCCTACTAGCAGCTTCGCTTAATTTCTGAGCAATTTTTGGCATAGAAATTATTTCCGCCGCGAAAATGGCGGAATATATCCAGCGATAAACTCGTATCCAAAAGCAACCAGTTACAACTTACAATTAACTTCTTGATAACTTTTTTTTATTTTGAAATCATAAAATGCAATATCAATTTGAAGCCGCGCAGTCCCGCCACATGTAAAGGCTTCCTTTCCGCTACAGCTGAACACTTTGACTTTATGATCATGTGTCAGCAAAGCACTCGGGTGAAGAACACAATCATGTCAACTTTCTTGCCCTTCAGCCTGCTCCTGTGGCTCCACTATGTACCACGCGCGCGGGGAACCAAGTTTATTCTGCAGTGAGTCCGCGCTGTTGATTTTATACTACCGATAGTGCCATCGAATTTTTGCTATCGATAGCGCTATCGATAGTATTTTTGACTATCGATAGTTCGATAGTGACTCAGCTATCGATAGTATCGATAGTACCATCGATAGTTCTGCATCACTACTGCACATACCAGTCTGTTAGACACATGCGCATAGTTCTCCCACGGTGTAGTAAATGGTTTTCTGAATCGTCCGCCTGTTTATGTAAACTGATAGAAGCCTGTACACAGCTCGCCCATAGCAGAGTGCACGACACTCTAAACTAAATACTTCACCATTTTGTTCTCTGCACACTAAAGCTTGTGTACATGCCCAAGTATTGGCTATAGTAGTCCCTAGTCCCAACACGGAAAGAAGTGTTTAGGGTAACTCGCCACTGCCCCAAGGTAGGCTTTAGAACATACTCTTGTAAGTTGTTCTCTTTACAAACCTTCAAGCATGTCTACACCGATGCTGTGAGGAGCATGAGTGGCCGTTTATCTGACGCATTGCTAACGAGCAATTCACTGATAAAAAAATCAACTCGCAAGTGTTGACTTCTGCCCGAGACATATCCTTGGCTTTGAGAGTTAAGGAGGAGTAAGCACAAACGCTAACCTTCAACAATAAGTGGTTTCAACCAGGATCACACACAATGATACATTTTAAAAACCAAGCCAACATTTGAGGCATGCCCCGGCACAGCTGCGTAGAGGAAAAAGAGTTCTTTGTTAAATATAGTGAGGGCGTACTAACGCAATATCGGCCCAGCTGATCAATAGCTGCTGATTCAACATTCAATGTAGTCGTTTAGAATTTAGTAGTAGTATTAGACCCGTATTTGGAATGTTGTGGGTTTGGATGCCACCGATGAATGGGGTGTTTTTCGTCCACTATAATTCTTAAGAAGTTACCTCTTAATTAGAACAGTTATAGTCAAAAGTCAACCATTAATTTCACATATGCTTGCCGTGGCCTGTCTGGTAGATTTGTTTTATTGTGTCTAAAAAAGAGACGAGCTCTCGAAAAAAAAGACAACTGTAGGGAACACCCGCTTCGAGAAATTGCACAATAATTGGGTAGTTTTAAATATAATCTTCAAAATTTAAGATGTCTTGTCTGTTCTCAAACAATAAAGAAGAAATAAATAGAAATTTCACGTAATTCAAACTAAAGAGTTCCTAGAACATCCAATCTCCGTCGAAAAAGGTGAGTCCGCACTGGAAAAAAATCAATGCTTGCAAATCACCTGGGCCAGTTGGCCTAACGGCGGACCATACAAACACGCTATTTTTCCATTACTATTACAAGTGTACGACGAAGCACTCGATCTCCTTTTGTTGGCACCGCCGTTGTAGAAGACATATAGAATTGGAATTGCCAATTCAGAAGACGCGATGGGGTCACGCAGATTGTCAAAATAACGCTACATTTCTTGAACATTTTTTCCCTATGAAATTCTTGTGAGAATGCTTCCGAAACGTATGCAAACGTGAAGAAGAGTTATAAGGGCAATATGCCCCCGCTTACAGAATGTAATATATGTGAACCATATAAATGCATGATGCCAGCGATACGAATGAAAGGAAAAGTTTCACCACAAGGACAAAGCGATAAATGTCATAGCAGGTCACTACTTTAGCAGCCTTCCTGGCGTAACTCAACGAAAATCTGGCGTAATGAAACGCGGCTGCTGGTGCGAGCGAAGTGGCCTTTGTGCTCTATATGCTTTCGAAAAAAACTGTGGGGCGAAGACACCGTTACGTACTCTACGGTGAGCCGTCTGCGTATTCATGTCAAGAAACACCAACAACGATCGCACCCGGCCCATCAAAGTACGCAGTTTCTGCCGGAGCCATGTAGCCCCACCCTTTCGTGATCCGCCAACTGCCTTTCGAGTTGTGGATCGTGGTGGGCGCCTTTCCTGTCCGCTTGAGCCGTTACCGTTGGCTGCCACGGCACTCTTTCCTTCGCACATCAAACATACGACGCGCGGGACGATGCTTTCGTACTCGGACTTTATACGGTACGGCACTGCGATGGTGACGACAAAGGCGATGGCCACAGCTGGCGTCTGGAGAGTCCATGTAATTGCTCCCGCCGTTGAATAGTAAAGGGAGAACACTTGCTATGTAGGCGTTCTGTAAATATTTAATAATGGTTGTATGAAAGCACTGCGTAGAACAAGGCCTTAGACGGACGTCACCCATTGAAATTACGACTTCGCCAAAGCCTAATGCCAAATAGGCGTTTCGACTATCACGGTATGGGCCTCTCTTCGGGCCAATGCAGACGCTGACGAACGCTAGAAACAAGATGAAGGACGACCTGCGGACGCCAACCAAACACAAAGTTCCAAGAGGACAAGGAGGATAGGTATTTTAATCAAACAGCAAACTATTGTTGTCTGACTGTAACCTCTGCATGTACACATATTTTAGTGCCATTAGGTTGTATTTTCTTTCAGGTATAGTAACCCGCCCTGCTAAAATCGTAGTAGGGGTGGCAGTACCAATAAATAAAAAAATTACACCATCTCCCACTAAAGGGAACCATGTGGGGATGCGAAGCTGCGCATAGGTCAACCTTAAAGTTCCGTTCATCACGGGCACCTTGCCCGATATTAACGCGTCTTTGCAAGTGGAGCACACCATGAATTCACTGTAGTTGCTGTTCGCCATCACGTGATTGCTGAGAGAGTGTAAGGGGGAGAGGCGACAGCGCCTTACCTAGCCCCTTACACAGGCCCGAACGCGCAAGCGCGTGCCAGCACACGTGGTTCCCGAGCGGACGGTCGCTGATGGAAGGACGGGCACAGCCCCCGAGCAAAAGCTGCTTCGCATCTATAGCAAATCCTGACGTTCTCTAGGGCGGAGCGAGGCGACTCCGCGACTATGCAGTTTGCCTCAGCAGAACTCCACGCTCAGTTCCCAAAAGGAAATATGCGCAGAGTTTTTTCCATAACCAGTTACCAGACGGGTGCCAGGTTCGAGGCAGGCGGTATACATTCGGAGCTATTGTTTGCAGATTGCAGTACCAGCATGATATTAACCATGATTTGTGAGTGTTTAGATTAAAAATTATGTAAGTCTAAGAAGCACTTTTACTCTCGGGCATTATGTCGACGTTCTTTGTAATTCGAGTTAATTATATAGAGAAACATCTGCTCTCCAGCCAGATAAAGTATGGAGGCTTTCTGAAATAGCAGAGGTAAGCGGTGCCTACAAATTTTCGGCTTCATTGGCGCTAAAGTATGGGCATTCCTGGTTTCACACCTGCCTGCGGGGACGCCGACGGTTCAGAGGCCATGGCGTCTGGATTGCCGCGTCCTTCAAGACTTTCAGACGGCCCAAGGTTTGTCCCGAGCGCTACACGCATCACTTATTGGCGCAAATCTCACTGACTGTGATCATCTGAAAGAACAATGGCGTCACCATTGCAGTGCGTCGGGTAGGGCACTTCGCGCTCGTGTGACGCAGGACGCCAACGTTTTAATGCAGCAAATCCGCATTCCCCACCGGGACCTATGCCCCTCTCCCGTCATGCGTGCCTGTCAAGCAGAGCTACCAGCGTATCATGCGCGCCTCTTCACTCTCAGCGGCAGCTTGGCGCTGTAGACGTGCGCCATGTGCACACCCTGAGGTCCTCCGGTATGCACGCCGGGCGCTCATCCGTCCGTGCGGCTCGCATGCTGACACGCTACGCCCTATGACTCCTGCCGCTACAGGCTCACGCGACTTCCAGGCTTTCACGCGCCACTTTGAATTTATGGCTCAGTCAGCTACTAGCGTAAGTTCTGCCGCAGGGGGTTCTTTGCACTCCCTCCTACAAGATTTATCCCGTTACTCCAACGCGGATTCTGACACTCTCCTATCGCCACCATCGGATTCTGAAATCAAAAGATGCCTTAAATGCAATGAAAAAGGTTCGGCCCCTGGACCCGATGGCCTCCCCGTCGAGTTCTACATCGAGTTTTGGCCCAATATTGGCCCATCATGTCACGTGTCATCAGGCGCTGTTTCTATTTTTCCTCCCGCACTCTTTCGGTAGCGGCCGCATCACACTGATACCCAAGAAAGACTCCCAATCCGTGCGACCCGAAGATTGGCCCCCCATCACCCTTCTCAATGCGGATTACAAACTCCTCGCTAACATTTTGGTACGCCGCATCAGTCCGTCTCTTCCATCGCTAATAGCTCCTCACCAAGTCTGTTCCATTCCAGGCCGCGACATTCACAGTCATACCTGGCTCACGCGTGACATAATACAGTACACCACTGGAGGATGCGCCCAGGGGTTACTGGTCTCCTTAGATAAGGAAAAAGCTTTTGACTTCGTTGAACATACCTATTTATTCAAAGTCTTACAATCATTCGGTTTTCCTGACAAGTTCATTCGCCTCATCCGTGCTATGTACGCTAACTCCGACAGTACCCTTTTCCTAGATTTGCGCGAGTGCCCATTCCAGGTTAGACGAGGAGTCCGTCAGAGTTGTCCTCTCTCCCCCGTCTTATTCGTCCTTGCCTTAGAGCCCTTTTTAAAGGCTATCGAACGGGATCCACAGATTCGTGGCTTACCCCTTCCTGGCCACACTGAAGTTCAGTAACTGCCTATGCCGATGATATTACTCTGTACATACACAACAAACAGTCACTGCAGGACGTCCTGAATGCCTTTTCCCATTTCGGTGGGATTTCCGGTGCTCGTTTAAACTTGTCAAAAAGTCAGTATTTCTTCATTGGAAACCCTGCCGGATGTATTAACATCATGTTGCCTTTGCAATGGTCCCCCACCATGGAGATACTAGTTGTCACAATGCTTTCGGTATACACGAAAATATCTGGGCATCTGTTATACAATCTCTAACAGAAAACATAGACGCTGCTAAGCACTTCGATTTTCCCCTTTTAGAACTCTGGTACTTGTCGCAATCGGTTTACCTCGGCAAATTTTGGTACTTATGTCACACCGTCCAACCCCCGCTCCGCGTTTCACAGAAAGTTCAGCGTTTAATCACCTCGTTCTTTTGGTCTGGTGGTACGGAATTATTATCGCGCCCCACGTTAGCGCAACCGCGCAGCCGAGGAGGCTTCGCGTTCCCCGGCGTGGCCGTTACGGCTTCCATCCTGTCCCTCCGCACTTTATTGCGCGTTTTAAATAATGAAGGTACGCCTGCGCAGACACTCGTGCGTTACTACCTGGGCCCATCCCTACGTGTCCTAGTGCCCGCTGGTCGTTTCAACTGTGGTCCGCAGTCCTCCCATTTACCGACAGTTTATCGTGCCCTCCTAGCCTTCCACCGCCGTCTAAAGACTACATGCCCCGAGATCGATGTAGCCGAAGCGAAAGTAGTGGACACAATGGCCGCCCTAGTGCAGCCTTTAGTACCCCGACACCGGCATGCGGTAATGAGTCGCCCGTGGAAGCACATGACCGCAGCGGCCTTGCCGGGTCACCTTCGTGACCTTGTTTGGCGATGGGGCTGGGGCTTGCTCCCCACTCGAGATCGGCTGCAACGATGGCAGGTGGTACGCACCTCCACTTGCCCGAACTGCGTCATGGTTGAGACCAACCGGCATACGACGATCGAATGCGTGGTCGCCCGACTTTTTTTGGCCTGCAGTCCATGCTGGTTTTCGTGGACAGGGTCCATACGTCCATACGTCCGAGAGGACGTATGGACGTATGGACGACGAAGACGACGAAGTAGGAGGAGAAGCACGCGGAACAGGCACGAGCGCGTGCAGGGTAGCACACGGCGCGATGCGCGTGACACGAGTCGTAAACGAAGGCAGCAGTTCGATGAGCTGGCATTGTTTGCGTGGATACTGGAGAAGAAGGTCGCATTGGCAGCTACGTTCTGTCAACGGGAAGGCAGCGGACATTCGATTCCGGAGGCCGTGACGCTGGCACTCCGTCGCCTGGCCATTGACCTCGACGACGCTCGGGCGAGGCTCCTCGGAGGCGCTGCAGCACCTTACGGCAATTCCGGACGCACCAGCAGCAGTCCCCCTTCAAGCTTCAGCCAGCAACAATCCCCGGGACGCCACGTCATCATGTACGGCAGGGGCCGAGCTCGTACTTAGGCCTAAGCGGCAGCGACGCCTGGCCACGTCAGCGACCGGGAAGCGGCTTACGGCAGCGTGGCCAACCGACACGTATCGGAGCGACGATGGAAGAGGATCGTCGGATACATCGACTGCGGATCAAACCCCACGGAGGCGGGATTCATGGAGTTTGACGGAAACAAGTAAGCGTGTTCCATCCAGACTACGACTCGACGGCGAGGCCTACGTGGCCAGACCCTCCTGTAGCGACGCTAGTCGTAGGTCTCAAAGTACTGAGAAGTGTGTTTGTTAACTTTCGCATATTTCTTTTGTGGTTATAAGATTTTCTCTGTTAGTTATTTTGAGTGTTTTCTTATAGTTTTTCTTGTGTGTAATTAAATTATGTTTGCTGTGCCTACTTGCGCCTTCTCAATTTATCTCCAGCGCACACGCCTCCGAGATCGGTGACAAAACAATTGGCGAGCCTGCCAGGATAGAAGATTCCAGGATTCAATCCGGCCCAGTCACCGATTCTCAGGGGGAATAAGTTGGTGCGGAGATGGATTGGGAGCGCTTGACGGCGGTAGCTAAAGATCTAGGTATGACTAAAGAGGAGACTTTGAAGTTTTTTGAAAATGCCCAAATAGAACAGGATAAGCAGATAGCACTGAAGGAGAGGGAACGCGAGTATGAACGAGAGAAACAGGAGCGCGAATTTGAACGCGAAAAAGAGCTGCTCGAATTAAAGTTGAGACTAGCGCAACTTAATGGTGTTCCGCAAGACGACCAGAGTGTCACATCAGCATCCTCTGGCTCGCAGTCACCCAAAACTACCCGCATATGTCCGAGAAAGTTAATGGCTCCGTTCGATGAAAGACGTGATGACTTGGATGCCTATTTACACAGATTTGAACGGATTGCCAGGGGTCAAGGTTGGGACAGAAGGGAGTGGGCAACAGCACTCAGCCTTTGTCTGGTAGGAGAAGCCTTAAGTGTTTTTGGCCGAATGCCCGCTGATGACTCCATGGATTATGATAAAGTCAAGAAAACATTGTTGCAAAGATTTAGGTTGACGGCGAAGGCTTCCGGGAGCGGTTTCGTGGGTGCAAGCCAGAGAATGCAGAGACAGCGAAGCAGTTTGTGTGCCGCTTGTCAAATTATTTTGAAAGATGGATGGAGATGGCGAATGTAGAAAAAACATATGAAGGCGTACGTGATTGCATGGTCGTGGAGCAATTCTTGAATTGTTGCAGTAACAAGTTAAGTGTTTTCCTGAAAGAACGAAAGGTAGCCTCACTTGATGATGTAGCAGAGCATGCGGATCAGTATTTGGAGGCCCAGGGATTTAGAAACCTAGGGAAGGCAAATGAAGGCTGTGACAAAGCAAGAACAGATGAGACAAAGGGTAGACCTCAGGGGGTACCGAACACGTCACAGCGACCACTCAGGTGTTTCCTGTGTAACCGCATTGGGCACCGAGCTATGAATTGTCGAACTGGAGATGGTCGTTCACAAGTAGTGGTGTGTCAGTTGTGCAACAGAAGGGGACACCGAGCGAACGAGTGTAGGTCAGGGACTACAGACAAAGTAGCCTGTATAGTGGACTCCCAGGATGGTAGCACAAGAGAAGTTGGGACTAAAGACAAAGTAGCTTGTATAGTGGACTCACAGAGGGATAGCGTGGAAGAAGGGCAACAGGCACAGAAAGAAGAGTCGGGTAAGAACGAAAGTAAGCTGTACTCTCAAGGAGAAGGGTTACCGGTCGTAGACGGAGAGGTGCATGGACAAAGGGTGAAAGTTTTGAGAGATACAGGCACAAATATTGTTTTGGTGAAAAGGAGCTTAGTAGACGAGTCGAATCTAACAGGAGAGTACGCAACAGTCATTTTGGTGGATAGTTCGGTGAGAAGGCTTCCAGAAGCTCGGATAAAAGTTGCAAGTCCATATTACACAGGTTGGGTGACAGCAAAGTGCTTGGAGAAGCCCATGTATGACCTGATTTTGGGTAATGTGCCGGGAGTCAGGAAAGTAGATGAGCCGGATACGAACTGGGAAAACAACAGGGACGTGGTAGATGAGCAGAATACAACCAGTAGTATAGTAGCGGAACCAAAGGAGAGTGGTAAGAAGGAATCATGCCACGAGAGAGTAAGAGAAGTGCAGACGCCAATAGCAGAAGTGGCATTGGCAGCAATTACGAGAGCGGCGGCAAAGAGAGAAGCAGAGGCCACAAGATTGAAGGTGGCGACCATGCAGAGTATAGCTGTAACTCCTATGGAGTTCCGAGAAGAGCAGAAAAAGGATGAATCGTTGAATGGTTGTTTTCATAAGGTAGGGGAACCATTCAAGAAACAGCGAAGCAGGAATGTATTTGAGTTCCAAATACATGATGGACTATTGTATAGGAGATGCCAGTTTAGTTCAGGAAGGGAAGTACTACAGCTGATGGCACCCAAAGCTTTCAGGAAAGCGATACCTTCGGGCATGACAGTGCCACGCCAGGGCATCAGGGAGTTAAGAACACGCTTACTAGAATTACCGAAGAATTCTTTTGGCCTGGGATTCAGTCAGAAGTCATAAGGTATGTGAAGTCATGTGATGTGTGTCAGCACTCAGTACCAAAAGGGAGAGTAGGCAGAAAGAAATTATTCGACCGTGGAAAAGAAGGGCTTGGCGTTAGTATGGGCTGTCAAAAGGTTCCACATCCATTTGTTCGGAAAGAAATTCGAAGTGCAGACGGATCATCAACCATTAGAGTTCATAAACAAGGCGAAGTTGACAAATGGAAGAGTAATGAGATGGAGTCTTGCACTGCAAGAATACTCATTTAGTGTAGAATACATTAAAGGGAGAGAAAATGTGGGGGCCGATTTTTTGAGTAGAAGTTGTTGAGCGGCCAAAATAGGTGTAGAGGGTAAAACAGGGAATAGCAAAGCTTGATAGCACTAGGAGGATGAAATTGTGCAACATATATGGCGATGTATTGATGTGTGTGGTGCATATATAGTGCGATAGGGACGATTGACTTATATAGCAGTGTTGTGAAGTGACCAGCGAAGTGTGTGTGTGACAAGTATGTGGTGAAGTGTCAAGCGGAAAGGCCTGTGAGTTGACAAGAAGACAGGCATTACGACAAAGAAAGAAGAGTAAAGTTTTTTTTTAGAAAAAAAAACTTTCGGAAAAAAGGGGCCTATGTCATGAGTAAGGAGAGGACGTATGGACGACGAAGACGACGAAGTAGGAGGAGAAGCACGCGGAACAGGCACGAGCGCGTGCAGGGTAGCACACGGCGCGATGCGCGTGACACGAGCCGTAAACGAAGGCAGCAGTTCGATGAGCTGGCATTGTTTGCGTGGCTACTGAAGAAGAAGGTCGCATTGGCAGCTACGTTGTGCCAACGGGAAGGCAGCGGACGTTCGATTCCGGAGGCCGTGACGCTGGCACTCCGTGGCGTGGCCGTTGACCTCGACGACGCTCGGGCGAGGCTCCTCGGAGGTGTTGCAGCACCTTGCGGCAATTCCGGACGGACCAGCAGCAGTCCCCCTTCAAGCTTCAGCCAGCAACAATCCCCGGGACGCCACGTCATCATGTACAGCAGGGGCCGAGCTCGTACTTAGGCCTAAGCGGCAGCGACGCCTGGCCACGTCAGCGACCGGGAAGCGGCTTACGGCAGCGTGGCCAACCGACACGTATCGGAGCGACGATGGAAGAGGATCTTCGGATACATCGACTGCGGATCAAACCCCACGGAGGCGGGACTCATGGAGTTTGACGGAAACAAGTAAGCGTGTTCCATCCAGACTACGACTCGACGGCGAGGCCTACGTGGCCAGACCCTCCTGTAGCGACGCTAGTCGTAGGTCTCAAAGTACTGAGAAGTGTGTTTGTTAACTTTCGCATATTTCTTTTGTGGTTATAAGATTTTCTCTGTTAGTTATTTTGAGTGTTTTCTTATAGTTTTTCTTGTGTGTAATTAAATTATGTTTGCTGTGCCTACTTGCGCCTTCTCAATCTATGTCCAGCGCACACGCCTCCGAGATCGGTGACACGTTTCCGGCGGCCGGTTCCCACGAGGGCGCTTCGCGGCACTCTTACTAGTTGCCGGCCTGTTCAGCCTTTGGCGCAATCGCTGCGAAGCCGTCGCTGGGAATTGCCGTCGACGTGCTTTATGGCCGATATTGGGGCGCATGAGGCGTGAGATCCTCGCGTTCCTCTCTGAGGAGCTTTTCTCCTTGGGGGAGCGCGAGTTTCTGCGACATTGGTCATGCCCTTTTGTCGGCGTTGAGCGTGATCGAGTCCAACCTATTTTTCGGCCGACATGGTGCTAGGCCGCACCGTCGGTTCGGAGTTCATGTGCTTGTCTTCTCGCCATTTTGATCTGTGTTCGCCACCTTGATATCTTATATCCTAGTGAATCTACCACCACGGTGATGTACACGATGGAAGAGTAGGTTCACCCACCCATTTACTCTTTTACCCTATTCCCTATTGTGTCAATTGTAAGCTATGTTCGTTTGTTGTTATGTTGATCAGACTTCTGCTCTTCGCCCTATGTGAAAGTGTTAGTTTTTGTGATGTACAATTGAGAAAATGTGAATGTATCCCTGAACACTGATATGTCACGCAGGATGTATGCTCTGTACATAGTGTAAATAATTTTTTTCTAAACAGCACGGAAGAACATTTTTTTTATCCTCCGTGACCATTTGCCACTGGCGGCGAAAAAAATTGAAGCACAATTTGTACATTCCAAAGTGTGTTCGGCGAAATCCTGTGGCCATTCGACTCCACGGACGGACGGGCCGCCACAATGCGCAACAATTGCGCAACGTGGAGAGTTATGAGACACTCTATCAGCAATCACGGGATGGCACAGCGGCGCAGAGCAAAAGTTGTGCTTTGCTCCTACCAATGCGCCTTGCGCAACCGTTGCGCAACGCGCGCTGGAAGGAGCAAAGCAAAAGTGCTGCTATGCTTCGCTATGCTGTCACGTGATTGCTGAGAGGGTGTGAGGGGGAATGCCACAGCTGGCACCGTTCCAGAGCGCGGATGGACGGCGGCGGTAGGACGGACACCGCGAGAATGAGACAATGAAGGCTTTCGCTTTAAAAGCGATTGAAGGCGTCGGATGTTCACAGCTGAGGACAACCTATATCCTTCGCCACGCAGAATTTAGATCTGCTCGAAATAGCACGCGTCGCCACTGCCCCGCAAACTAAGCCGACGCCCTGTTTCTGCGCAGGTGATTGACGCAGAGCTTTGGGTCTGCAGTCGCGCGACTGAAAAAATCGAGCAGCAAATGACTGACCCAAAGGATTCGCGTTGCGACGCAAGCCACCAATTGTGACCGCTCGCTTTGGGTGTAAGTTGGTCGTGCGACCAGTGCTTGTCGAAGGTGTGAACGAGATTTTATATGGCTCGTGGTACGTGTTAGGAGAAGTGGTTTAAGGACAGCTGCATACATCATCGTTGTCGAGACTCTAGAGCTACACGGAAGCAGGATTAACCAACAACAGCGGCTGTTGATTGAGCTGGAGTTTAAGGGACCGCCCTAGCTTCGTCTCATGTATCGTCATGGCGTCACGCCGTGTCATGTCTCGCACTGGCATCACGCTGGTTCCACGTTTAATACATGTAAGCACAGCATTCGCACAACAGATAAGCACATCAAGCCCATAGGCCTGCTTTGGAACGCCAGCTATTGCTTGCCCATGAACATCAGCGTCGCCGAAGGCTACTCGTCTGTAGGCACAGCGCTCGGAGCAGCGAGCAGCAGAAAAACAGCAGAAATGAGACCATCGAACAGAAGATAGATAATCTGAAAACAGATCAGATATTTGCTAGAAAAGAACTCAGAAGGATAGGAAACGTCACATAATCACACGAAAAGAGCAGAAAATAGCACTAGAAAGCCAACATGGCCATAGACAGCATTTTTCTTTCGGGGGCTGGAAGCCCGTGTTGCATAACGGTGGGGGAGGGGAACATAGCTGGTGTGGTTTGAGAGGGGCAAGTGCCCCTTTTGCACTCCCCTTCCGACGCCTATGAGAGCAGATACACGCAAGAAAAGAGCACGAAAGAACTGAAAAGAGCAGATGAACACAACACAGACACATAGAAAACACCGGCGAATCACTGCTCTGCTGTTCGCACAGCTGTACGTTGAGGTGGGACTGTCTGTTTTTTTATACAGAAACCATGTGACGTTAGGGAGACGTGCGTGCATAAGACTACATACCAATGAAGCGTCATCTTTTAAAAGCCATAACATTAACGTGGTTTCCGTGGCCGGGTTGATCTTCTCAAGAGCGGTGGCGGTGCTCATTCCCCTACTGGTTCTTCCGCGCTTTAGCGCACTCTTTCCCTGGTATCGTTTGTTGGCTGCTGTTTGTTTTTCTGGCCAAATGCACATTCATCCAATTCATCTCGACATCTCAGCTGGTCTAGATGCCGTCCTTAAATCTTTGTGCGCCGCCCGCGGTGACCGTCCTGGAACCTTGTTGGTCGTGCACTAGCCTGGAATCCACCTTCCAGTTGTTTCAAAACAGCGCATCCTCACCTGTTCACCTGCGTTAAACTTTCTCGTACCTGCTGCCGGCGAACCATCTGCTGACAATTTCCTGCCATGGTAACTTAGCACTTAGGTTTTAGCGCTGCTGAGCTCGAGGGCTCGTGTTCGATTGCTAGCCACGGCGGCCAAACGTCGATGGGGCGAAATGCAAAGAACACCCGTGTATTTGGATTAAAGAATCCCAGGTGGCCAAATTTCCGGCGCACCTAGTACCACCTCTCTCCTTAATAGTAGTCTTGGGACGTCAAACCATAACTGCTGACATTTACATGGGCTTAATGCTGTCTATTTTCGTCTTAAGCTGATAACAAAGCCAACGTTCCGCCGGTGACTTGCCATCCTCTCCGCGTGTTCGGCGGTACCTGAACGAAAATCTACGCAACAGCGTTACCAACTCCTCTCCTGAATTTTGCTTGAGTGTTTCCTCGAGCATAAGCATTAAATTTTGGGTGATAGGGTGCTGTTGTCAGTTGCTGTATCTTGTTACGAGCCAAGCACTCGAGAAAAACCGCTTCGGTCCATCTTGTTTCCGAGTCTACAGTGACTAGGATTATGTGCCCATCCACCGAACTCGCGAAACCAGCATGCAGACTGCTCCATTCTCGCAGGTGTCTGGGCAGGGGGCATCGCGGAACCCTGCGCGCAAACATCGGCCATTCGCGCGATGTCCGAGCCTAGTACCGGGTACCATTACAGCGTCGTGGATGACGACTTCTCAGAAACTATACCGGAATGAGTTTCATGTAGCAGGCTTAGTCAACGTCTTCTTGCCGCAATGGCGAAGGGGAATACATTCGATGACCCCAGTACACCAAAATGTTACTTTCGCTCAACGCGATCCGTCTGTGGACGTGCGGCCCGTACTGTTCGTGGTCTCGCGGTTGAAACAGCGGCCATCCCTCTGACATCGATTGTTTGCCCCGTTGAATAATGGTGTCTCGATCGGTCATTTCTTTCATTTCTCCGGCGCATGTTTCCGTTTCTTCCAGGCTTCGCAGAAACAAAACGTATTCCCGTTCATCGAAATGGCCCCCTCGCTGCTCTATAAATGGCAGCGGCAACCAGCTGAGGGAGTCGTCATTTGAATGGTCACTGCCCTTGCCATATAATGGGAATAAAATTGTAACTGACTCAGACTCACTCATGAAATATATTTTGCTCTGAGGGCTCACTCGAACTCAGACTCACTAAAAATTTCCTCACTCGGACTCACACTCACTTAACTATTCCTCAACCGGGCTCACTCGGACTCAAGCTCACAAACTTATACCTCAGCGGGACTCCCTCAGATTCATACTCACGGACTGACATGAGCCTGAGCGAGCCTGAGTGAGTCAACTGATGAGTCCCTTAGCGTAAAATCAGCTTCTTCGATCATTGTGTGAATGCTCTGTAACGTGAATTTCTTGTAAAATCGGTGCTCTATGATAAGCTTTTTGATCTTGTTCCTTCATCAACTAGTTATCAGTGGTTTCAATCCACTAAGGAAGTTCTCACGAAATATGCTACTCCCACGCTATATTTTTATCAAGAAGTTCCCGTGAAAGAGATTGCCGGGGTAGATCATGGCATCCCCCAAAGTCACGCCTCTGGTCAATAAATATTGAGGCGGCCTAAAAACCCTAGAGTGCTGACATATGTGTGAATATATTTGAGTGTAAACATTAGCCGATATAAGGCTGATAGTAACGCGAAGACGAGTAGGTAGGACCGTAAGTTAGCAATAAAAGATGGAACTCACTCAAGAAATATATTTCGCGGCTACGGCTCACTCGGACTCAGACTCACGAATATTTTCCTCAGCCAGACTTACTCAAACTCAGAAGCACTAAAATTTTCCATGACCGCACTGACTCGGATCAAACTCACCAGAGTATTACTCATCCGGACTCACTCAAACTTGGACTCGCAGCCTGATCTGAGCGTGAGCGAGTCGACTCATGAGAGAGTTTGCCGACGAGTGGCCCGTACGGTATTAAAACGTATAGCCGTAGCTGCCGAGAAGCAAGGTGCAACGCTGAATCCGGGGACTGCCATTGGCGTTGTAGCCTTCCTTGGATTCACTAAACAAGTAAACTGTGGTCCGTCACCAGGACGAACGTATGTCCTACCAATATTTACACTGAGCCCTTGCGAGCTTCGTCGAACGAAACCGAATGGGATAGTGCAAGTCGTTGATGTAGGACAAAACGGTTCTGATTCCTACTGGTGACGCATCACATTCCAGCCTGAACGGCCTGGTGGGATCAAAAGGGGCCAGGTATATGGCAACTTCCATTGCCTCGTTACCTTGCGTTCCGGCTTCCACTGCCACAGGGCACCTTTGGAGCGTAAGGCGCATAGCAGAGCCAGCTACGTTTCCACGTTAAGGAAGAACGTGCTTAAGAATGCCCAGGTACTTGCCTCAGAACAAGAGCTAATATTGTTTTCAGCTCACTCACCGATATGGGCTCAAGCGCTTCGCGAACGGTCTTTATGTTCTCGCCTTTTGGACGTAGCCAGTTAGCGTCGATACAATTGCCGAGAAATGTGACCTTTTGCTTTTACAAAATTTGCATTTGTTTCTTGTACAACCGAAGACTATGCTCCCGGTAATGAAGAGTAAGTAGGGCTATGTGCCCTCGCTTTGAGAAAGTGAATATATATGAACAATATATATGTGATGACGGCGATACCAATCAAAGTACAAATTTCGCCGCAAGGGAGAAACGACATATGCGTTAGCAACATTTTGGAAAAGTTTTACGAGGTGAGGTTAATATCTAACTCCTTTGGCATCCGCGCTGGTGTAACTCATTCACACCTGGCCTTAAATAAATTTGGCTGCTAGAGCTGGCAAAATGACTTTCGTGCTCTCTGTCTTTTCAACACAAACGAAAAGATTAAAACGTGGTGCGTACTAAAGTATGAGCCCTCTGCTGATCCTAGTACAGAAAGGTTTTTCGCGACCGCGCCCGACCCGTACAAGTACACAGTTTCTACCGAAACCACGTAGCCCGACGCATCCGTGACCAACCACATGCCTCTCGCTACAGGGGGGCGGGTGGCGCATTTCCTGTCCGCATGGGCCGCGATCTTGGCTTCGTCGCACACTGTCACTGGCACATAAAACACACCTCGCGCGGGGCGATTCTATCATCCTCAGACGTTTTACAGTACCTCACGGCAACGGCGACGGCAGAACGGCATCTGCAGTGCCCATGGAATTTCGCCTGCCATAGAAATGTTTCTGGACCATAATAAAGTTCTTGCCATGCCATACCATGCATAGAAATGGAAAGAAAGCACACTTGCTATGAAGGCGCTGTAGAACTATTTCATAATAATGGTATAAAATGCCGTGTGCAGGACAACGCGCAAGGCCGACACCGCGCGTTGTATGTGCAATAACAATAATCACTTCGCGAAAACTTAATGCCGAATACGCGTTTCGATGATCACGGTATGGGCTTCTCTTTGAACCAATGCAGAAGCTGGCCAACGCTAGAGAGAAGACAGACTAAAGACGCCATGCGGATGCCTCCCAGAAACAAAGGTCCAGAAGGAGGAATAAAAATGTCATTCAAACAGCAAGCTGAGGCTTCCTTGGATAGAACCAGAGGATTCCGCGACAATGCATTTTACAATGGTAAAACACTACGTTCAATTCCCAAAGAAAAATCGCCGCTGATATTTTATGTGGGAAGCACCTTAGTGTCGCTGCGTGCCGGCGGGCATCATTGTCTGCCGTCGCAGTGTGCACCGTCGTGTCCTGTTCCTTTGTTTGAGCGCAAGAGAGGTTGCCACGGCCTGAGCGCTCGCTGTGTGGCGATAGAGAGCGAACGGCGCGCGTTGACTCTGGAAACGTCCTTGCTGCGATGAACGCTGAACTACCAGCTCACAAGGAATGAAAACACGCCCTCGCCCGCGAGAGACAACGCCGACGCAGGCAGCGCCTGCTAACGAGTTTCTTGATTGAAAAAAAAAAGACCGACTGCTCGAGCTGCACAACCGCTCACCGGCCACCCCTATATATAGGCACTTGTTCTTGATCTGCAATATAGTACCGATAAGAGATTCCTCTTGTGCGTAGTTAACACGAAGGATTCGTAGCGGGCGCGTTAAAAAAAAGCGGACTGCGGGTCTCTGTATCTAATAATTCTTGTGTCTCTCACTGACCACTAAAGGTTATCTTGCTGTGGGAAACTCCGGCGCAAACCGGATGCTTCGCCCTTCCAAAGGTTTTACGTTAGTGGAGCTCAAAACAACCTTCCCTACATGCTACGCCCATCCCCAATTCTTCCCAGACACAATTACCAGTGCCAGGTTCGAGCCCGCACTATATAATTTTTTTCGTGTGGTATCCATTCGGAGCAATCGTTTCGAGAATGCGATGTCGACATTACTTTATCCTTCACTTGGGATATTTTAGATTAAAGAATGTGCAGAAGCATGAATGACTTTTTCTCCATAGATTAAAGGTCGTCATTGCTCGCAACTCTAGTTATATATCAACGAAAAAGTCTGCCCGGTAGCTAGAGAAACTAGGGAGGTTTTCTGACATACCAGAGGCACACAGTGGCTTCAACACTTCGCTCACTTTGCGGTCTGACAGGAGTTTGAGAAATGGGGCCTTAAGGCACGGAGAAAGAAGTATTTGAGGATGAGTATCTCTCAGCCGCGGCAGCGAGCGAGGGCGGCGCGATAGCGTCACGGCGGAATGCGGTTACGCCGAAGCACGACAGATGACGCTTTCGGCCTGTTGCCATCTTTTACATGCTCTTCCATAGACGCGACGCATAAAAATCGTGATAGCGCCTCGTACATTGTAAAATTTCTAAGATTTCTGTCTGTAACATCAATCGGTAGATATGAAAGATATTTTAGTTGCAGTTCCAAATCGATACTGCCAGAATTATAGGCCGTACAGCGCTTGAAACGAATTGCTAGTAGGGGCCCCTGAGCAGACGACGTCTGTCACCGCATGCACGCGCCCCTCGCTCCTCGCTCGCATGTTGTGCGCGCGCATGCGTATGTGGCCTTGGGAGGGAAAGTTGCCTTCGCGATTTGCTGGTTTGTTTCTCTTGCGCGCGTTGCGCCGGCGGCGCCGACTCCTCGATGTTTGCGCGCGCTCTTCACGCCGCGACTAAGGAGAGTGCTTTGCAGATTTCGACCAGTGCTTCTGCAGGATGGGGCGGAAATGTGTCGTGCCGAACTGCAGCAGTGGGTACGCGTTCTGCAAGGAGAAGGTAATTTCCTTCGAAGTTCCTAGTGACCCAGTGACGTTGGAAGCGTGGGCTCGCGCCATACCAAGAAAAGACCGACAGCTGACGCCTCGTGACTACGTTTGCGAGAAGCACTTCTCGGACAGTGACATTCTCGGACAGTGACTTCTCGGACAGAAGAAAAGAAAAAAGAAAACGCAGACATTCCGTTTGCGTGTTTTATTATTGCTCTCAAGTTTTATTCATCCGTTCAAACAACAAATCACACAAACTACACGTCGTGACAAATAATTATCGCAGTGTCACGTGCTACTGTTGGCGACGTCAGAGCACAGTCGTCTACGTAGAGGAGCGACGTCACAACACTACCATCTACGTAGGGCCATTCCACTATGTACGTCATCTCCTCATTCTCTCGGCGCGCAGCCGCGAGAGGAAGGGCAAGCAGCGTTCAGCTTGAAATTTGGCCCTTTTTCGCGGCGCGTAGCATTGCAAATTTTGGCAGACATAATCATGAACGCGCAGTGCATGCATTGCCCTCGTCAGCTCAAAATTGTCAAACCTGGCGAGGGGCCCTTTAAAGCGGCACCCGTTCGTCCCTCGTCCAGTCTTAACGCTAGTACCAGATCTTGACCTCCAAGGTGGTGCCGGTGGGAGATTTCTCCTGTGCGTCGTTGAACAATAAAAAATTCGCAGCGTGCGCGTTAACTAAAAGCCGAATTCTTCTGTCTCTCATTCCCCATTAGCAGCCATTGGCATGTTCTAGTAGGAAACGTTAGTAGAAGTAGAAGTGTTAGTGTTAGCTAAATGCCGACTTCTTCTGTCTCTCATTCACATTAGCAGCCATTGTTTACCTCCAAGGTAGTGCCTGGTGAGATTTCTCCTGTGCGTGATTAAACAATGAAAATTTTGTTCAAAACGCCGTTGATTGATGAAATAAACCAACGAAAGACGCCAGATGTTTTCTAATAGCAAAACGAAAAGACGCCAGATGTTTTCTAAAGCAATGGTTTTCTAAACAATGAAAATTCACAGCGTACATGTAAAATTAAAGTGAGCTGCAAGTCGTCATAACTCTCATCGAACCTTTAGTATAAACGCGCCCGATCTCACGTCGGTGATGATGTACTGGGCAGAATTCACGGAAGATTCACGGTTTACCGATGAACCTCCGCAGCTTCGCCCACTCATCATCATTCACTCCGTGGATATGCTGTGGTTTTTTTAGAACAATTCAGTATCGCAGCTCCGCTCGCGTGCCGGCACAGGCGGTCGACGCGTGAACTTACGGCGCTGCTGCTCCATTTTGCTTCACTTGCTGTGGCCCCCGGGATCGGATACGGCAACGCAGCGTTGCTCTCAATGGCGCGTTGGGAAGCTAATCGCGGAGGCGACGCACCTGCGTAGCGATCTCAGACGCGCGCGAAGTAGCCGTTTGCGACGCGCTGTGCGTTTCTCTGTGCTCGCTTTCTCCGTGCTCCGTGTGTGATCCTTTGCGGACGATGATCGCTTGAGAAGCAGTTCTTTCGATATAGAACATGTGAAAGGGACAAAGCTGAAGAATGTCATCTCTTAGCGCGTGTTGCCCGAGCGGCTCGGAAATGAACACTGGTCATCACTTCTCCAAATCGGGACGGGGACATGCAAGAAATATCTTCTGAACGCCAATCCCACCAGAATCGTGAAGACAACTTGGCTACAAGTCGCCTAACCGAGCTCGGGGAATAAAATCAGGTACCTTGATCAACCATAGTTCGCGTTGTACGCCTTTTTCAAGAAATCAGAATTAATTCGCCCGAAAATTAACAACGGTCCTCTGTTTTACGACTTGCTTAGTATGACAAATCTAAGTATATGAGCCAGTGTCATTTTCGCCTCCACAGAAAATAATGTGACCGCCGTAGTCGTGATCGATTTGCAACCTTCGGGTCAGCAGCCGAGCACCGCAACGACTGTTCCACCGTGGCGGCTAAACACAGGTTGATGGCAATGGAATATTCGTGCGAGAGGTCATCTAGACGTTTGTGATTGTACTATTATTATAGGGCACGTTTCATTATCTTTTGATGTTCCTGGAGCTTAGCTTATGAAATAATCGCTTTTTAAAACAGTCGATGTTATTGAAAAGTTTAAATCTCGGAATCTCGGCTGTCACGGCCGCCGAAAGCTGCAGCGACGATAGGTCACAATGGTTGTTGTAGCAGAGGACGCGTGAGGCATGATGCAAGATAGAACTGCAGCGCCGCTAGTTCTTGCGTCGGCCGTCGCGTCCACTTCGTGGACGCGACGGCCGTTGCCCTAAACGTTGCCCTAAGGAGCTGCGCCCCTAAAAAAATGCACTCCTGTAGTCCTTGTTGTGTGCGTATTTATATGTCGTGCTTCGTTGTGCTGCATAGTTAGGCTTAGGGCTCGTCGAAGGCTGCAGCTGCGTCGTAGCCGCATAGCTATATTTGTGCGCGTTGATGGAAACATATCAACAAGTATACGTGAAGCTCATTCTCAGTGTGCGTGTAGCTAGCTCTAAGCGATTTGCGTGAGAGAACGCTGAAGAAATCGCAGAGGGGGCACTTGTGTCGACTCTGCGATTTCTTCAAGAGGCTGGCTTGTGGAAAGTCCCTTGATATATAGAAAGTAGCGACACTCTCCTCCATATCCTCTCCCAAGTGTCCAACCCTCCTCTCCCAAGTGTCCAAACCGTATCTATTCTCTCTCCCAAACGACCACCGTGCGGGCGCAGGCCGTATAACCCGGCTCGCGCCACTTCCTATCAAGAATGCTATGTCACGCAGATAACGCGCGCGTTTCCCAGGCGACGGCCCGTGAAGCGGGGAGGTGGGAGGCGGGAGAGGAGGGTGCTCGGCGTGGCGGCTCGGTTAAAAGAAAGACGGTACTTCCCCAAAAATATCCAGGGACTTTAGGCTTGTGGACGCTAGCGCGCTCCTTCATGCTTCTTTGTTCCTTTACGACCGAAGCCATTCCAAAACATCAAGGGGCAGCACAGGAAATGTAAAAGGCGGATTCCTTCGGCGATGTTTGTCACAACCAAACGTAGTTCTCACTGATCACATATGTAACTCGCACAGGCGATTTGAATTGGCGATACTGCTTGATTTGTTTTTGTTTTCAGTATAAAGCTATGATTTTTTATTAAAGACTTACGCAACGGTTACTTTCCAAACTTGCTGCTAATGAGTTTTGCCGCCTGCTCTAAAGCTCTGAGAAATAGAAAAAACGTAAGGAGTGAACCCAGGGCATAGGTGCGCGTCCTAAAAAGTAACATGATACTAATTTTGTATGAACGATTGGCTCCATTCCCACGCGGTGCGCATGTCCGCTCGATCTTGCCTCCATACTATAGTCGGCTACAACCTACGAATAAGTATAAGCTCCGACTTCAGTACTGCGGCGTCCTTCTCATTCATGGAGGAAGGAATACTAAGGAGAGGCCCTATCGTATTTCAATGCATTGCGGGAAGTGACGTCAGATTTATGGGGCAAACATACCGGTATAGGGCAAATAAAACAGCAGACGCCCCGCGGCGTGCTCTCCGCGGTGATTAGCTTCTGCGCAGATATGTAGCCCCGGCGCAAACTTAGCGCTTATTGTGCGGTTCGCACGCAGTAAAATCTTGCAAGCAGACGTTTACCAGGCTGTTCGTGCGTGGCAGCCCGAGCGCTGCGTGCTGAAATTCTTCGTGGAGCGTTTTTTGTGCAACAGTACAGAATACCCGTACGTGCCGTGATAAAAAACATTCAGCCCCTGCAGCATCGTATTCGAACTCACCTAGCAGTGACTTACGCGTTCTGCTGGGCGTAGGCCTTCCCTTTCTCGTAGCCCGATTTCCCAGATCTGTTGCCGGATAACGGTTCTTTGTTCGTGTATATGGAGTGAGCGTAGTAGCTATTCGGCGCAACGCAACCTATAGTTGAAGTAACTTCACGTCGAAAAGAGGACACCGCTGTATGTATACGGGATCGTTGCACGTAAAGTTTGTAATTCCAGTACGCAAACACAACAAGCACGCAGCGAGCGCACACCGCACATTACATACATCACGTAGTCCGATAACAACAACATAAGTTTATTGCCCTTTCGTTGAACGACACAGCCTCTAAAAACGTACTATGCCTTTGGCGCATGTTATGTACGGTGCGTCAGACGCCAAAAACAAAAGTTCATGTGTGTTGACACATTGAGTAAGAAGCAACAGAGCGCACATCCGAGAGCTTCGCATGCAAATACCATGCATTAGGGATCAGCATGAAGCGAACGTGTACGTATACATGAAAACTGACACCCGGTACTTTCCGCAGTGGCACGCGATTGCACCGGGTATACGCAACCATACGCAACAGCTGGGCATTGCGTAGCTTTCCTAAAGAACACACACAAGAAGCAGCATACGTGAATCGACTGCGCCGCGGCGCCGCTTGCACGGCGAAACAAAAATGCTCGAATCACGCATGCGCATGCAAACGACTCGAAGGAAATCGCAAAATGTTTCGACGCTCCTTCGCTAGGAGGCGATGCGAGTGTTTGCGATGTGGAGGCTTCACAAATGTGACGTCAGGGCCTCTCCTTATTTTTCCTTCCTCCATGTTCTCATCTACCATAAGTACTTTTTCGCTGGTAATGTCAATACAACGCATATTATGAATGAAAGGTTCGTCATGCCTTGTTAAAACGTTATGTTTGCCTGAGCAGTGAAGCCGGAATCTTTGTTAAAATTTGCCAGGAAGTAAAATTTCTGGACCGAAAACAAGCGACATAAACACGTGCCAGTACGGGAAAGTTGTTGTCTGAAATACGCGACAGTTGCTTGACGTCACGTGAATAAGCATTTGCAATCGAATGTATGCAAATTCTACTTGGGTGGGACGGCGAAGGCAGTGGGCGGAGCTTACATTCATTCTTAAGCTGTCATCGCCAATAGAAAACGATGCTTAAGGTACAGCGGCGGCCCTGCAGCATCCTCTGGTTGCTCCAACCCATCTAGCATGTTCGTGTTGTGTGTCGTGGAGTGCGATAACGGCAGCATTTCTGCCTGGCTATCTGCGCGACTTCACGTGGCGTCTGGTATGGAGAATACTCTCAACACGAGACAGTCTGGAGAGGTGGGGCATGGTTCCACCTTCCACTTTTCCTAGCTGTCCGCTACAAGAGTCCACCCAGCATATTCTGCAGCGCTGTGTAATTGCAAGGGTATTTTGGAAATCCGTTAACACTGTTTTCCGTGACCTGCGAGTTAATCGTTTTATCATATCTTGTCCTTGCTCGCGTGGTCACTTTGCACGCCTTCTAATTTCTGCGGGGGCTTTTAGTTGTGGCGTAACAGGTGTGAGGCTGTTGAAGTGAGTCACCGTCGCCATGCTCTGTTTCTGATTCTTGAACAGTTATACTTGGAACATCTGTCCTTTTTGTCGGGGGAATTGTTCTTCCTTGGGGAAGAGGAATTTCTACGGCAGGGGTCATGCCGTTGTCTGTGCGTGGTCGATGGACGTGTGCGGCTGGTTTTTCGTCTGGCCTGGTACTTGTAGTCATGCCATCAGACAGTGAATTTTGAATGCATATAATGTGTATGTATTCATTATTTTTGTGTTTGCATGTTCCCGCATGCGCGTGGTTTCTTGTATGTATACACTTCATGCTAACACTCTGCAGTTAGGTAAATTGCCTGCGCCATAACATTTGTTGGACATGCATGCTTGTATGTGCATGGAGTCATGTATACTGTGTGAAAATAAGTTTGCTATTAAGTGTGTGCATGTTATTCCCTAGTAGGATGTGTTAGGAACATGCTGTGGAATTGGACATTTCCGAGGAAATGTTTCTTGTATATAGTGCTCACAAATTTGTATATGTTACTGTCCTTGTTGTATAGACACTATACGCAAGTGTTAGTAGCGTTCTCACGTGAAATAAAGTTTCTCTAAACACAAAGCCATGCGTTCTACATCTATCTAAACTCTCTCATGACTAGGGATCCGCGTTTTGCTGAGTTTATTTGTCTTGAACTTCGGAGGGTGTTTTTCGGAGCTTATTTTTCTGGCATAAATACGGCGTTTATCGAAGTTTATTTTTGGCAAATCGTCAATTCTTCGGCACTCGGAGTTTCATATAGCGTTATTGGCAATACTCCTAAATTAAATATCCGAGCACGGAAATATAAGAGCACATGAAGCGTATTTTAGTTTTCTGGAAGGTCTAAACGCGCAAACACAAATACTCGAGTACAAAGCACGTACGTTTGTGCCTATTACAGCTTTAACCCCTTCAGGGTTTTCGCCGTACATGTACGGCAGAAGCTTCCTGGTACCAAAAGGTTTTCGTCGTACATGTACGGCATAGCGTTCACTTTTTAAAACGCGCGCCTTTTTCGATCATTTCTTTTGTTTGGCCTGTGCTTCCACACTTCGGGAATACGTGGAATTTTTTTCATGCGCCGATGTTTCTCTGTTGTATTTTTTTTTCGCTTCTCAAAACGGCGCGCCGCCTATCGCTTGTCCATTCGAGCGCGTTCGCGGTGCATCTGGTTTAGAGTGCGCGCCTTTTTTGATGATTTCTCTTGCTTGGCATGTGCTGCCACGCTTCGGGAATACGTGGAATTTTTTTCATGCGCCGATGTCTCTCCGTTGTTGCTTTTTTTGTGCTTCGCAAAATGGCGCGCCGCGCGCCGGCTATCGCTTGCGCAACCGAGAGCGCCCGCGGCGCGGCTTGGTTTCAAACGCGCGCCTTCTCCCATATCGCTTGCTTGGAATGTGCTGCCACGCTTCGGGAATACGTGTAATTTTTTTTAATACGCCAATGTCTCTCCGTCTTTTTTTTTTTCTTTCCAAAGAGGCGCGGCGGCTTGTACTCTCGCATCAGAACGCGCGCACGCGGTCCGGCTCGTTTCGGTTTCGTCCTTCGGCTGGTTTTCTCTTCTTGCGCCCGCAAAGCTGATGGCTGTTTGGTTTCTAATCTCTCAAAGGGTGACCGCTTGTTACTCGCTCATTTATTGCACCCCGGCGCGCGATTACATCTGTTTCCGTGCGGCGCTAAATTACACAAACGACGCCGCCGTGATTGCGTTTCCCGTTTTGGGGTCTCGGAAAAACTAACAACGTCTTGTTGGCGATAAGTCGAAGTATTACTGTAGCTTTTTCACTCGTTTTGCTTTCCGGACGGGCGCAGAACCATAGTTTTCTTCCGTGCGCTCACTGACGCAGTTCGCTTACGTTATGGAAGCGCGCGCCGGTTGCACTGCTGCCGGTGAGTCGAGCAGCGATTCTTCCGATGCGGACTATTCCCCAATTGCCGAATCAGAATCTGATTCATTGGATTTCAGTTCGTCAGACGAGGATTTTTTGACGAGTTCAGACTCCGATGACAATCAAGGAGCGACATCTGAAACGCGAACGCGGGCAGCCATGCTTCAAAGACTATCACACGCTGAAAAGTTTTTAGTGTTAGAGCACGAGCGTTTTTAAACGGAAACGTACTCTGGTGCGCTTATTTTTGTATGTTTGTGAGCTATGTTTAATACAATGCATAATTTTTATTCATAAAAAACTGTGAAGCTTTTTTTAGGATTCTGCTTGATTTTACTACGAATAAACCATATGTACGTAACAACAAAACTGATTTTTTTTGTCACTTTACGGTCACGAAAAGAATTTTAGGCAATTTTTTTCTTAAATAGAATCGTCTGAAGAATTTATTTCAGCAATAAAAAATTACACATTTTTGGACTGGATTTCGCGAAAAAATTCGACCCTCAAAGGGTTAAAGCATGTTGTAATAGACGCAAGCACACTTTACTACCTTCGAAAACAACGTAGACGCCAAGTGACACCCCCAGAATGAAGAAGCACAAAAAAAGAGCGTGGTGCTTAGACGCCTAGATTTTTCTCGATGTCATGTACCAACTAGCCAAGTAACAAGTTCTGCTAAGATACTTTGCTAGGTTGCTCTCACCGGTCAAAGCGTGGTCTTTTGGACTGATGATTCTAAGCTTTGAATCGGAGCAAAGCAGAGCTACATCAGCTAAGGCCTTTCCAACCTTCTGGGAAGCGGTTTGTATCAACATGCCGACTGATACTCCATTACACTATTGAACTACTTGCAAGTTTATCATGAGGATTCTAGGTCCAGGAAGCTCGTCGTCATAGTATATTGCAAGTATCGAAACTGCCTGACGTCTGCTGATTTCCGGCAACTTGTCAATGGTGATAGAAATGGGGCGGTCTTTCATCGAAAAGCTTATCGTCGCAATTGCTATCGCGCTGACCTCATGTAGATAATTCGACCTCATGTAGATAATTCCGATGTAGTTTATCACTATGTAGACTCGCGTGCACTCCGGACACTTGGTTCGCAAGAGTCATCCAAGTGCTCCATCAACTTGGTGCAGTGGAATCGCAGCATAAGAGAGTGCACGGGAGAACTGGTGTGTGAGGTAAAGTTTATATCGACCGAACCGGCTGATCCATCAATGAACACTTAGAGCGTGCCCTTCGATAAAGACTGCAACAGGGTCACACTGGGTGTTAAAATCGCAGTTTATCGGAAATATCTACATTGTCAAAAAAGTTATCGGTGAGTGTTTATCGGGTTTTTTTTCGTATTTATCCGAAAGCACGGAGCCCCAGCAATAACAAGGTACGTATCGTTTACATAATACAGATCCTCGGAGAATCTCCGTGGGGAGTTTTCTATGTGGTGGTTTTAGCAAACTCCATGGTTGCGACCTTTCCTGGAACGTTCCTTTCGGGCTGAATCGGCCCGGCGTCTTTCTTCTCGTTTCTGGCGCTCGTCACCATCTACAACAATCCAACGAAGGGCCCTTCGCGCGGTCACGAAGACGAGTGCTTAGCACTTAACACTGTGGGAATCGAGAACGCCCTCCCCCTTGTCGCCTCGTTCCCCAGCTGGCACGTGTGCAGACGCCGCGCGGCTCGGGTGCCGGAAACCGCCATTAAACGGCAATATGGCGATCGTGGCTGCGGCGCCAGGCCTCTTTGTCTGGTGTAAGCGACGCGTCGGCCTTTCCAGCGCGGAGACACGCGTCCGGACACGTCGGGACAGTGCTTGCCACACGTCACGCTAGCACACGTCACTGGGTTTTGCATGTCCTCATTGGCCGCCTGTGACAGCCCCCTTTCCCTTGAGCTTGCTTCTTATTATTAAACTGCTCAGCGCAAAAACTGAACACATTACACATACAATACACGAGCACCAGCGCCGAGAGCAACCGGGTCCCAGGCTCTCGGCGGCTCGCTGCTCTCTTTTCTATGTGTACTGTGTCCAATTTTTGCGCTGAGCAGTTTAATAATGGAATTCGAACTAGCCCAATCCCACACCTTACATCAGAGCTTGCTTCTGTCTGGCGCTGGCTTGCAGCGTCAGATGCTCTCCGCCATGCACGATGGGTTGACTCGTAGCTCTCACAGGCGGCTTCTCGTCCCGTGCGCTCCATTTCTGCCCTTAGTGCGATAATTCTTGCACCGCTGGTAAGCGTACTCGATCGGTCTTGCGGTGTTTCCCTGTATGGCCCGCAAGCTCGTGATTGTCGCACTGTGCTGCATCTTGGGTTTATAAACCGGGCTTCGTCTGCGCGGTGTCGTAGAGTCGACGAACCACGCCACAGCGTGTTTGTGCGCTGTGTCAGTGGAGAACGTCGCGGCCCATTCTGGTCACCTCATAGAGAAAGCTTTTCGCAAACCTAACTCCACAACATTCGCAGAGTTGGTGTTTTCCGGACTCGAACCATGCACCGTGTCGACTTCGTATGCTGCCCAACCCAGGGCCTTTAAATCACCGTCACAAAAATCTTTCGGCAAGGCTATCTGAGAAAGCGCTGAGTTTTGATGTTTTTGTTTAGAATGCTGGTACAACGTATTCATATCCCTCATAGTGAATCACATTCCGCAAGCATGTGTGTATTCGACTGGGTAAGTGTCTCGCCTCCTGCAAAAGGTATTTTGTGTGATAAATTTATTTCCCCATAGGCATTTCTCTTTCGCTACTGACGTACGGGCACGCGGTTTTCCTGATTAGTTGCCTTAGAAATTCATACTCATTTAACAAGAAAAAGCGGGACACGACGCCTGGCCTTCACGTCACAACAGCTATCGAAGGAGAACTATTAGCACGCGTAAGCGTCGGTGGGCTGAGCACTTTTATTTCTGTGTTCGTCGCAAGTGCGCACTCTTCAGCGTTTTGCTTACCAAAGTATCACTGTTCGTCATTGCACTGTTATATTGCCTGCTGCCATTCACGACAGCTGGATGAGAACATTCACTCCTATTTTAGTCGCTGTGTTGCGTATTTGGATTTCATGCTTCGGTGTGCTGAGTAGTTAGGACACATCGAACGATGTAGCTGCGCCAAGGGCGCACAGTGAAGTTTAGGCGCGTTGGTGAAAACTTATGAAGAAGGCTTCGTGAAGCTCGTTGCCAATGTGCGTGTAACCAGCTCTTAGTGAACTGCGTGAGAGAACGCTCAAGAAATTGAAGAGGAGGCACTTGTTTCGCACAAACACTCGCTTTTATGTGACACACAACATTTGCACGTACTCATTTACAAACGGCGCACGTCGCGCGCGGGACATGGCCCCATATCCAACACACTGCAGTAAGTCTGAAGCTTTCCGCACCGTGGGCGATTCGATTCATATGGGTCAGAGAAGACGCTGAGTTCAGTTATATTATCGAGGTACGTAATGCTGTCTCTGGCAGCGCTCGGCCACCAAAATGGCATCTAAGTGCACGCATACTTCAGGGGCTGCTTTTTATTCGGATGGAAGTGTGTCCACGTGATATTGTTTCACATTTCCAGCGCTTTCCGAACAAAATTCACCGACGACTACGATACTGCCTAATGCGAATTCTGTGCACAGCTTCGTGTTGAGGCAATGCCAACTCTGTTTGAATTTTTGGGTATCCGCAGTTGTAGCTATGTAACATTCGTTACATATTACCGCAGGAACAGCCAGCGCTTCCATGACTACAGTAATTCATGGCGTGCTCCACATGCAAGACGCGTTAACATCGGGCGAAGTGTCCGTGATGAACGGAACTTTGTGTCGACCCATGCGCTCCTTCGCATCCCCACATGGTTCCCTTTAGTGGGAGATGATGAATTATTTGTAGCAGATGGCGCTTGCTACCTTTTTGATCTGTTTTGCTTATTTACGGACAGGACGACCAGCGTTGCAATGAAACTGGCCCGACCTTCTCTATTTATCGTCACCCGGTTCTTATTTCTTGGAGCGTTATGGCTCATTCACACTGGGGAATCCGCCGGCCACAGCGACCGGAATTCGCGCGCCGCCGAAAGTCAACATTGTTCACACCGCTTAGCAACCGCACCGCCGAAACTAGGGAGTCTAGTTGTCATCGTCCCTTCGCGCGAAGGAACGCTGGCATCGACGCGCTCGGCATTGTGTACGCGTTTCGTTATGGTGAAGCGCATAAACAGGAGCAGGGTCGTCGAACTGCTAGGCCTGCTGCAAAGCAACTTTCTGGCGATGTCTGACGAGGATAAACACGCATTCGCCGAACAAAAGAAACGACGCAAGCACTTCTGGTTGGTTCGTCCTGATTTGCAAGACGCGAGAAGCTTGGTCGAGCCGAGGTAATGCTACCCGTTTTGCGAGATCGCGATCATGTATTGCAAAGAGGCTAATCGCGACAACACTTGGCAGTTGTCGAGAGCTACAGGATCATTAGGAAAGACTTCGCTGTTGCTGCGGGCTTCGACGACTGCGATATCACAAGCGCGCCGCCATTTTTCGAATGTTCGACTCGCGTTCCGATTGGTTCGCGGTGAAGGAATCCGGCGGCAGCTGCCGCAAAAATCGGTCCAGGACCGATCGACGCGGAATGGGCTTTTCCGGCGGATCTCGCTGCCGCCGAAGCGGATTCCGCGCGCTCTGGCCGCCGAATGTCTCAGTGTGAACGCGCCTTTAGAGTTTTAAAGACGATAGTCTTTCTTGGGGAACTTAAACGCAGAAATTTTGGTCTGTCTTTCTGTCTGTCTTTCTGTTTGTCGGCACGTCACCCGATTCAGCCAACCGGCCAAAGTTGAACCACTTGCTTACCGCCCACCCATTTTGAACTGGTACGGCTGTTCATACTTGTGAACGTTGTCGATCAAAAAGTAAATATTACGCATATCTGAGGCGTAACATCATTACGTAAGTATTAGGTGGTGTGTTCCTTTAATAGAAAATACATAGATACGCAATTTTAAAGACCTTGATGGTATGCGTTTAACGTTGAGACAGTAACGCGTTTATTAAAGGATTGCCACAGCTGAAGCGATCAGCGGTCCAAGCCGAGCAAGCGCGAGACCGTCTTCGTCTTCTTCTTTCGCAGGCGTTCTTGTCTGCGCCCTACCATGTTACAAATCACTCCCCCGCGGAAAAGGAGCCATCCTGGCGACCTAAGGAACAGGTACAACTGGTGGGTCATAATGCGGCTTCAGTCGATCGACGTGAACAGTCTCGCGGCCGCGACGACGGCGGTCCGTAGATGATTGAACAGGCTCAATCATATAGTTAACTGGGGATGCTTGACGTAGGACGCGGTAGGGGCCTTCGTACTTAGGCAGTAGCTTTGTGGAAAGGCCAGGAGCGGAGGAGGGAACGCGAAGCCACACCAACGTTCCAGGCGAATACGACTGAGGAGGCAGGTTTTCGTCGTGACGGTCCTTCTGGCCCTACTCGCCCTACAATGTTACAACCCTAGTTTCTTAAGGTGCGCTGAAAATGCGACTGCGCTGAAATTTGTCTTCCTCCGTGCCCTCTGCACAAGCCCATGTTGTGTTTCGGTTTCGGTTCAGTATTGCATTGTACGAATGACAGGGGGCGCCGCTCTGGCATTCCTGTTTTACCCAGGCGACGTGCAAGTAAGAGAGTTTGTGGAGAGTACTCGTTGAGTGCGGGCGTTTCTTTTCCTTCGGCGCATCGCGCCAAACAGCGTATTCGGGCTGGCCGGCGTCCCCACCGGTCGCGTTGGTCACCGCCGGTCTTCGCCTGCCGCTGCGCCGGGACTACCTGCCCGCAACACAGCACTCATGTTTCCCGACGTATTGCCAGATGGCGTCCATATCTCACGCAGCGCCTCTTCTATCGTCTTTAGACGACATTTGCAGCGAAGCACGCAGATACGCGGCCAATTTTTTTTTAATTGTTTATGCACCGTGTATAAGAATATTTAATTCAGTCACTGAATCACTTAACGAACGAATGATTGAATCAATCAATCTGAAGCTTTATTTTCCTTTCTCAGTGTGACTTGCTTGATTCCTTGTCATAATAGAAGACAGTTCTGTGTTTTCATTTTGGCTACTCTCACTACGCTAGTACTCAATGATCCTGACCTCTACGCACACATGTAATGACAGACGTGAGCTTGTTACAAGAGGTCACATGTCATGGTCCTCATCACAACTTAAATCTGAACTGCTCATTGTTTCGTCCTCCAGGGAGATTACGACAGCTGCATTAGTGTCGACAACATCATCGATGAAGTGGTCCAGTTTTCTCATTACATCTTCCTGAGCGATAACATGCTCCACATATCTCTTCCACTTCTCAGCGGTTACTTGCTTAATTCCTTGCCATAGTAGGCTGTGAACGTCTCGAAGCTTAAACGTCTTGTTTGCCGCTGCTACGAAGCCCTTCACGTCACTCCAAACAAGCTCTATGGGGTTAAGCTGGCAGTGGTAGAGAGGTAGGCGCACAACGAGGTTACCTGCAGCCTCAGCGATGCCGCCCGCACGGTATCGGTCCCCGCTTGCGTGTACGGTGTCGACAAGCTTCATGAGCTCCGCCTTCACCATGTCGCTGCTCCACGGAACACCTTTTTCGGAAAGCAAGGCCTGTTTGTCCTTTTTTAGGCTACTCATACGCTGCACTTTTTCCTGCTTCACAAAATGATAAGGTGCGTTATCCATGACTATAACCCTGCCAGGTGGTAGTAGTGGAAGCAGCTTGTGCTAGAACCACTTTTCGCAGTGGTCCCCGTTCATTTCCTCGTTGTAGTCGCCTGAGCTTTCTTTAGCTTGGAAGACTTCCGCTGCGCCTTCAACGAAACCATGTTCGCTACCGCAGTGCGTGACAATCAGTCTACCTCCTTTGCCACTGGGATTTCGAAGACCAGTCGACAAACCAGATCGACGGGCTTCGTACGTAGACTGGACAGTGCCGTCTATTCACACCCGACTACGCGTATGACCAGCGTTGACCCACGTTTCTTCGGTGAAAAAGATTGCCCTACCCTGGCGTCGCAGCTCCGCTATTTGGCGCAGGTACCGGCGGCGACGCTGGACAATGTGCGTCGGTTCTATGAGAAAGGCGTTCTGAGAGCGTTTCTTGTACCTTCTTGTAGTTTCGCCTTTCTCAAAAAAGCCGTGCACCACTCTTCGCAAGACGCTGAGGCCAAAATCGTCCAGCTTTTTTTTCCCGATCACGGCCTTTTCCACAAGAACGCTTCTTTGGTGATAGGATTTCGCCGGCGTCTTCCATCTCCCTTTTCCACTGATACAGCGTTCGCTCGCTCACCTGGGTCAGTTTCGCGGTCCTCTTGATAAGTGCATCCACACTTGCACTGTGCCCGCACTCGACGCGAAGCCCTTCAAAAAGATTTCAAGCTATCTGCTTCGACAGCTTGGGAAAACCGCGCACATTCGAAGGATGGCTCGCTGGTCGCACAGCTTGAGAGGCATCTTTCACAGACACAACCAATTCGGGCGACGCCATGATTCCGAAAGGCGGCGCATCACCACCTCGCAGGAAGCCTCCGCAGAGATGCGTGCATGCGGGTTTTCTCTTTTAATTCCACTAATGATAAAAACACTGCACGCTTTGAAAAAGTGAATCCTAACAGTATTTTCAATTTGTGTGGGTGTAGCTTGGGAAATAGAAGTGGATTGCTAAAATATTTCAGGGACTATTTCCTGTGCCCCTACAGCCCTGATTGGACGAGAGAGCTCTACCTTTGGCTGCACTGCCAACAGCTTGTAAAACAGAGTATAAACAAGCAACTGTAAAAGGCGGGTTTCTTCGCCGATGTTTCTCGCAATAAATCCAAACGCAGCATTCAGGCATCGTTCAGATACCTCGCAGAGGCGATTCTCATTGGTTATTGTGCATTGAATTTCTTTCGTTTATAAAATAAAAATACGATCTTTCATTAAAGACGTACGGAGCGGTCATTTTCTAAACGTACTGCCTAATCAGATTTGTCGCCCGTTCTAAAACGTTTGATAAATTAGGAGAAACAGATGTTATCGACGCAGGGCCTACATGCAAGTCCTAATAAATAGGAAGAGGCCAATTTTGTATGGACGATTGTTCTGTACTTATACGCTAAGGTCGAGACCGGTTGAGTCTTTGCAAAACCTAGAGTGCATATTACCCTACATCGTTGAACACTTTTCCTAAGCCTGACTTTGTCTAAAGATACGTTGTACACCTGTAATGACCTTGTCCCATAACAGGATACATATCGTTTATATTTTATTCTGAACAGATCCTCCCAGAATCTTCTTCGGGAGTGTTTTATGTGGTGCTTAAGTGCACGAGCTTTACCGTAGCAAACTCCGTGGTCGGCCCATTTCCTAGAACGTTGCTTTCGGGCCGAATCGTCATGGCTTGTATTTCCTCGTTCCTGGCGTTCCTCCGTGTCTGCAACAATCCAACGAAAGGCCTGATGATCATCGAGATGCGTGCTTGGCACTGAACATTCGTAGAGTTGTTATTTTCCGTCCTCGTAACATTCAGCGTATTGGCTTCGTATGCTGCCCTACAGAGGGGTTTTATATCACCGTCACAATATCTTTCGACAAGGACATCATAGAAAGTGCTTACCTTTCACGTTCTCCATTATATCGCCGGTTCAACGCATTCTTATCGCTCATAGTGATTAACGTTCTATAAGCGTGTGCGTATTCGAATGGATAAGTTGCTCGGCTATTGAGCGTGGGTTCGTATCTTCCAAGCACAGCACTGCAAAGTTATGTTGTTGATGAATTATTTCTCCGTAGCGATTTCCCTTGCGTGACTGACAAACGGGCCCACGGTTTTCCTTTTGAGGCGGCTTTGAAATCCTGACTGATATAAAATAACATTCCGCACCTTTGGCGCTATAATCAAACGGTTCCACTAACGGGAAACCTGTGGAGGAGTGAAGCATGCAGTGTGCGCCGGTGTTTCCCACATTCACTGCTAATGGGCAATGAGAGACAGAAGAAAGATTAGACACAGAGACCCGCAGTCTGCTTTTAGTTAACGTGCACGCTAATTTTTATTGTTCAACTACGCACAAGAGAAATCTCCCAGCGGCATTACATCGCAGGTCAAGATCCAGGGCCTATATATACGTAGTGGCCGGTGAACCCGCTAGCAGACGCTGCCTGCATCGGCGTTGCCTCTCGCAGGCGAGGGCGCGGTTTCGTTCCTCGCGATGTGGTAGTTCAGCATTCATCGCAGAAAGAGCGTTTTCATAGCCAACGCGCGTCTCTCACGTCACACGGCGAGCGCTGAAGAGGTGGCGCCCTCTCTTGCGCTCAAGCAAATAGAGAGTACACGACGATGCACACGGCCACAGGATGCGACGATGCCCGCCGACACGCCCAGACCTTAAGGTGCTTCGTCCCTAAAAAAAAAGAGGGACACGACGCATGCTCTCCCTTCACGACACATCAGCTATCAAAACAGGACTACTTGCACGCGTGAGCGTCAGTAGGCTGTGCGTTTTTAGGAGCGAAGCTCCTTAGGCCCCCACTCCTCCGCGCCTTCGAAGCTCCCTTTCATAAGCACCGTTTTAGGTTGCAGTGTCCGGTGATTTAAAAGGAGAAACTGCTCAAGGCCTAAAGGCCTTGAGCAGTTTGGTTCTAGCGCACCAGAAATTCGAGGTTAAAAGAAATAAGCTCTGTGCACAGCTGGTTTTAATGGTCGTCTTCGCTTTCGCCACCTTAACCGCGGATTGTGAAATGACAACCATCATTCTAGCGCACTACGGGCACTTTGTCGACGGCAGTAGCAGATGGTCTCCCCACCCGGTGCCGGCGCGAAAATACAATGAAACGTTGCGCGCGCCCAGCGCCGCCGTCGAAGGTCCCCGCCGCGTCACCGATCGCATCCCTCTCCCTGCGCTGCGCGCGCCACTCACTCACTTGCTCAGTCGTTCCCGTCACCGAACGCAGCAGACGCTTTCCCCACCCTACCACCTTCATGAAAGCCAGCAGCGAGATCAGGCGCATAGTCGTTTGCGTGCCATTTCAAAAAGAGCTTCGCTCACCGGTTGTATTTGTACACGGAAAAACTGCTGATTTTTATTTCTGCGCCCGTCGGAAGTGCTTACTTTTCAGCGCTTCCCTTGCCACAGTATCAATGCTATTCATGGCACTGCTGTGTTGCCTGATGCCATTGACGACAGCTGGGTGAAAAAATTCACTCCTGTAGCCCTCGGTGTGCTACGTGCTCAGATGCCTTGTTCGGGGTGTGCTGCGTCGATAGGTCTAGGGCACGTCGAACGCAGTAGCTGCGCCGTAGCCGCACAGCTATGTTTAGCGGCGTTGATTCAAACTTTTGAGCAAGGATTCGTGAAGCTCGTTCTCTACGTGCGTGTAGCCCGCTCCTAGCCAAGTGTGCGAGTGAACCCTCAAGAAATAGAAAATGGGATCACTTGTGTCGCGCAAAGCCTCGCTTTTACATAACATCAGCACCTACGCATTTACAAACGGCGTCCATCGGGCGCCGAATACGGTCGCGTGTCGAATACACAGCAGTAAGTCTGAGGTTTTCAGCACCGTGGGCAATTCTACTCAGATGTGTCACAGAAGATTCTTAGATTCGTGATATTATCGAGGAATACGTAACGCTGTCTCTGGCAGCGCTCGGCATTCAAAACGCTTTTTAGCGCAAGCATATTTGAGTGTTTTGCTTTTAAATGCGGAGCATTTCTTAGTGGCACCTGCGGCGTCGGCCGGCGTCCACACCCCCACTGCGCATACTCGGCTCGTCTCGTGCCGGCAGCACGCCTCTCCTCTCTCTCCCTCCCTCCTTTCCGTCCCTTCCTCCTCTCGATCGAACGCGGACGGTGTGTATATAAGCGGCGGAGCCCGCGTTCGGAATTCAGTCAAGGGCGTCTTTACTTGGCTTTTGCTTGACTTTACGCTTTGCTTGACTCGAGTAGATGCGATGGAAGCAACAGTACCTTCAATCATCGTCCCCGCACTCGTTGAAGGCAACATTACCCTACCGTTACCGTCGTCGGCGTCAACAACAGCAAGCAACGCAGAAGACAAAGCTGCGAAGAGACGAGCATACGACGCTGAACCCAAGCGTTTGAAGCGACCTGCGGACCCGGAACTTCGTGCACGAGAAGCTGCTGCGAGACGGCAACAAAGGGCTGCGGATCCTTCACTCGGGGAACGAGAAGCAGCTGCGAAACGGCAACGACGGGCTCTGGATCCTGAACGTCGTGCTCGAGAAGCAGCAACCGTGCGTGAACGTCGAGCAGCGGATCCATCACTCGGGCAGCGCGACGCTTCTGTGAAACCCAATTACGCAACATTCACACGATGCCCCCCCCCCCCACTCTGCGACGCATTTACTCGAGTTCCCCCCGTGGGAAGATGCGGGCGACATTTTTCAGGTGGATGGAAGTGTAATCATATAACATTCATTCACATTTCGTGCGCTATTATAAAAAGAAATTGGCAGCGTGTTACGCACTGTGTAAAACTTGAAGGTGAAATCCAGCTGCACACCTCGTAATGCATTAGGTTGCATTGTCGGGGATCAGACTTCCTCATAGACGTAATTAGCCGCCGTATGAAAGTCGCGCATTACATTACCTCGACAATCTCGTCCGTACCCGATGTTCTTTCCCTTGCACTGCTGCTTTCTGCACCTCGGGTGGTGTTGCATAGCCTGCGAGTTCGGCCAATCACTGAGGATCGACGATGTCAATTCACGACGTCTGGCATTTGGGCGATCTGTGACGTCATTATGACGTCATGATTAAGAGCCCTTACGATTGCGCAATGCCTCGCGCAATACTCCCGCGTGGGAGCGCCGACATAGCCACTTAGCTTTCTCTTTAAAAATTAAGATGTGAATTTGAAAGATGAAACAGCGCTAGAAGACAAAGACGAGAGGACACGAGCACCGCCCTGGTCCTATCGTCTTCCTCTTGTTATAGCACTGTTTCAGTGTTCAAACTCAGTATGTACCACGGGTTCAAGACGCTAATACATTAAAATGTGCCTCTCCACTATGACTCCAGAGCACGAGGTTCAGTGCCAAGGTTGGCACTTAAACTGCATCGAGCAGCATATGTAAAGAACGCCGGAGAAGAGTGGGGTCCGCTAGCAAGGCACTATCAGGGCGTGAATACAAGCGCACAATACTGGACGTCATCGGTAATAAAGAGCTGACTACAAGCTTTTTTTAAAGGCAAAAGCCCTAAATGCCTCATAAAATTGCAAAATTAACCGTCACTGCCGTCGGCGTCGACACTTGTGATGCAAAATTCATCATCACGTGATGACGTCACCATATGACACCACTATGACGTCACATAACATGCCGTCGCGTGACCACGCCATCGCAGGACATAGTCGTTTGGTCAAAGCTGGGCCAATCACGGAGGCAGTGCAAAACGCGGTGAGGTACAGAAATCTTGTAATGCCTTCAAGCCTGGAGGCTGTGCGAAACCACGTAAGGTGCATGAATCTTTCGGTGGGGGGCGGGGAGGATCAATACAATCGACTGACGAGAAAAAGATGAACATGGCCTTCGCCTCAGAGCCATTTTACACGAATGCATAAAAGACGCTGCTAGTTTTTTTCGTTTTTCTTCTTTATTTTGTCCTCTCTTACTGGGTTCTTATAACAATTTGTGTGCAGGAACTAAAAACTAGGTGGGAGCATAACGTGATTCTTCTAGCCTCAGCAAACAAGGTCCTCTGACTCTGCCCCTCACGACCAGTGCACGGTGCATCCTGGGTAGGATTAGGCCCCCTCAGCGCCAGCAGTGGACGCAACCAATAGGATACGACCAATAGTAGCTTTTTCCTTCACGTAACAGGGCCTATTTCTCCCTTAATTTTTAGATGCGAAGTATCTTAAGGCGGAGCTCAATCCGGTGGTGGTGTGCGGCGTGACCACCCTTACTGCGCATGCGCATACCCTCTCCACACACCTCCTCTCCACTCACTCTCTCCCCTTCCCATCTCCACTTTCCCTCTCCCCTACCCATCTCCACTTTCCCTCTCCACTTTCTCTCCCCCTCCCTCTCCCATACCCCTCTCCACTTTCCCTCTCCACATTCCCTCTCCACTTTCCCTCTCCCCTCCCCCTTACCACTCTTCCTCTGAAACGCGGGCTAGACATGCCGAAATTCTCTCCTGCGCAACGCCGCGATGAGCTCGAGCGCATGCGCGTCCCCTCCCCTTCTCTCCTCTCCTACGCTGCCCCCCTCTCGCCCGCCTGTCGACCGCGTTCCCCACTCGCCCTGTGAGAATTAACGGCCAGACTAGATGGAAGATACGACGCGCGTAGCGTCCCTCTTCGCGTTCCACGACGCGAGGTCGGTAGCATGCCCAACGAACGCCAACGGAACGCGATCGTGCAAGTGCTCCGGCTTCGCATCGCCTCGTGGTCCCCTTTAGCGGTAGATGGTGTAATTTTTTTAGATGCGAAGCAGCTTATGAACGAGGCCTGTCCGCCCGGCATGACCAGTGCCCCGCGTGCCACTATATGATGAAAGAAAGAAGAGAACGAAGTGCTGGCACGAGAGGAGAGCTTGCGCATGGTATGCAGAATGGTATGTTTTCCTGACATATGGACGTGCGATACCGCGCTCGCTCCACTGTGGCGCGTGCTGTAGTATACATCATGCAAGGTACCCACTACGCCATAAACCATTCAAGGTACCCTTAGATGCGAAGCAGCTTATGAACGAGGCCTGTCTCCCCGGCGCCGCGTCGACGTAGCCAGTGCCTCAGCTGATGCGGAGCGGCGGGCTCGCGAAGCCGAAGCGAAACGGGCGCGTTGAGATCGCATTCTCAAACTTCAAGCTGCAACCTTTGCAGCAAGAGACATTAACTTTATACTTTACGGACCACAAGGGCGTTCTACTCAAGGGAAAACGTTCCCCTGAGCTTAAAGCCATATATGACGAGTAAAAACATCAGGGGAACCTCGTATAGAAAGACCATGAACAGTGATGAAGAAAATAAAACATTTACAGAAATCTCAGTCGTCTCATGGCTGCTTCGCATACTACTCAGGGTTCCCTTTACGGGGAGATGGCGGGATTTTTTTAACCATGCTTCAAAACTGTCACGTGACGCCCCCTCCTAGTTTATTTCTTCCTTCCTACATGGTTGCAACTACGCTTCTCCGTTCCATTGTTTCTTTGGTGGTGTTAGAGTTTACTACTCCAGTGGCGTTCATCGCTACGGTACCACACACAGCGCTTATGCATGTTACATTACCCGCAGAGGAGATTATGTGTGCAATTTATTTCGTTTCAAAGGAAAGATGTGATATTAGAATAAAGACGTGCACAGCGGTTGCTTCTTAAGCCTGCGGTCTAATTACCATTCTCGTGTGCTATAATGGTAATGTGAAATATTGAGAAGCAAATGCTAACAATGCAGGGCATACGCGATTGTCCTACGAAACAACAAGATGCCACTTATGTGCGTCCCATTGGCTCCATTCGCAGCTCTCTGGTGTGGGCGTAGACTCCTGTATTGAACGGTGTAGATATTAATCCTCTGTGATGAAATCCATTTTTTAAACACATTCATCCTTATTCGAAGGACGGCTGGCTTATCTCTCGTCGCAGTGTACATATAGTACCTTAAATTGTACGCCTTTTTTTAAACACACAGCACGCCTTGTTCTTTTTGACGACCATGCAATGCGCTTATGTATACCCAACTCTGAGCGCCATATTATTTGAATATGTGTGTAAAACATCAACTGTACGTGACGCCTCCACGCCATTCCTTGTGTGTTTCTTTGTCCATGTGACTGAAGTCTCTTTTGCGATTCTCGTAAACGCATGTATAGTAAGAAAAAGGTTATGCATGGATAGATGGAAACAACTTCCGCCGATATTTAACAACGCGGGCTCAGGTCTCTCATGAGGGGACTTCGAGGCCATGCCTCGTCACCGCCTCTCAGGCCCGCTGGACTGCCCACCCTTGTGTCTTGAAATTATAGCTGCGCAGAGTGGCGGCCCACTTCGACGCAAGAGATGTTAGCTGCTGCAACAGGACACTCCCACAACAAGTGCGAGAGCGTCGCTCTAGTTGCCTGACATAATTTGCAATTAGCACTAAGGTATTGAGCGGAGAAAATGTGTCGCAGTCGCACCGGACTTGAGAAGGTGTGTGTCTGCAGTTCTCGTAAGACGACTGTCTGGCGTTGTTGCAGCTTGGGGTGAGGTGGGGGCAATATCCGCCTCCCTATCTGATAGTGCTTGGCGATGTCGTTGTAGCACACAAAGCGTTCTCGCATGTTTTGAACCAGGAGGTCCGAACTCGACGAGGGCGTCTCCGACTCTGCGCGGCGGGTCATTTCTAGCGCATAGCGGTGTGCCACTTCGCTCGAGCTAGGGCGGCCTTCGTCGGTAGGGGTGGCGTCGTGTGCTGGGAAGCACAGGATCGCGGTGCTATTGAAATGCTCTCGACCAGCTTTCCTTAGGACTTGCAGAGCTTCGGGGGAAATGTGCCCCCGCGCCTAGTTACGAACGGTGGATTGTAAGCTGCTAAAAACTGCCTCGCAGAAGGGATCGGTAAACGCAGTCATAACCTCTTCTGCTGTTTCTGGGTATTCCGTGCTGACACTACACGCGTGCGTAAGCCGGGAGTTAACGTCTACGACTACCGCTGTGAACCGGTGTTTTGTGCGTATTCTGCCGCATCCACGAAGCGCGCAGTCCTCTCTCCACCGAAGGAGCGTAGCAGTGCCTTAGCACGGGCCTGGCGTTTGCCCCGTTATGTTCGGGGTTCAATAGGGGCAACGATAGGGTGTCGTCGATGTCGTATCGAATGGCCTGTTTGTTGCCGTGTTGGACGTGTTAATTGAGGTCGGAGAAGTAGGAGGGAAACAAAACGGAAGAACAGGGAAGTTAGCCAATTCTCAGACCGGCTGGCTACCCTGTGTTGGGGAAAGGGTAAGGGGAAGAAAAAATAATTGAGGCTGAGTTTCTGCAGGACATACTGACCCGTGGCTGCCTGGGACATGCGTTCGAGCCGCAGGACTCTTTGCGCATCCACTATTTCCTCAAGCGTATTGTACACCCCCAGCCTTTGCAGACGAGCGGAGTGCGTGTACTCCGGTAGGCCAATTGCGATTATGTAAGTCTTGCCTGTGAGGGTGTTGAGTTTTTCCCTCTCGTTGACAGTACAATTGTGGAAGGCAGCCGCATAAGGAATGTTACTGATTGCGAATGAGTGTATAAGGCGCATGACGCTGTCTTCCTTCACTCCCGTGTGCATGTTTCTAATGAGTTTGATCAGGCGGGTAGTCGCTGTAACCTTGCCTTCGGTCACGCGGATCGATTCTCCGTTTGGCCCATTAGCTGATATATGCAGGCCGAGATGTGTCTTCGAAACTCGTTGAATACAGGAGCCGCCTTGTGTATGCAAGAGGATTTCCTCACGTTGGCGCGGTTCACCGGTGGGCTTGCACCGGCGGCGCGGGCGGTAGATTAGAAGCTCCAATTTGAGCGGAGATAGTCCGAAGCCCGTGTCTTGGAGGTAGGCCTCTACTGCAGAGACTGCTGCTTGTAAGGTACATTCTATCTGACCGTCACTTCCCTTGTCAACCCACAGCGCGATGCCATCTGCATACAAGGCGTGATGGAGGCCGTCAATCTCGCCAAGGCAGACCGGGAGATCCAGCACCACGAGCTTGAAAAAGATGCGCACTCTCTCCTGCGAGTTCTTTATTAGCGATGCTTAAGCGTGGTTTTAAAGTAGGAAACTATGGTTGCGGGTTTCCCACGAACGCTGTTGTTTGGCGGCATTGTCACGGCGACTTCCGTCTTATTTTCTAGCCTTCGTCAGCGTCTGCAATGGCCAAACAGAAGGCGCATCCTGCAAGTACTGATACGAGTGTTAAAAAGTAAGCTTTCGCAATGTCAAAATTGCCCCCATGTATACAATCCTTCATGTCACCTGTACATGCTGTCTTAAAAAGTGCTGCTGTTCCATCATCAAGAAACAATTCAACGAAGCTTTTACAGAAGATGTTCTCCTTTCTCATTTGTTTTGTACTACGGACATAACGCATTCGTATGCCTCAGATATATTGTGTTCTGCCAGCGCGGCCGTTCAGCCAACTGGATAACACAGTCTGCTTGCCAGCGTGGTGTCCAACCAAGAAAATTTATTTCATTTTCTGCGTTTATAAGGCAAAAGTGTCTCGTTGAGCGAGCGAAACACACAGTCGAATAAAGTGGCACAAAATCTCACATGTCCCACGGCATTGATGACATCGTAATTACTTCACAGATTACAAAAATATGTGGCGTCATCATGACATCATGCGATGACGTCATCATATGGCATTGTCACTTGGTCAAATGTAGTCGATCCCAGAGGTCGTGTAAACCACGTGAGGTGCAGAAAGCTAAGGGGAGAGGGTCGGCAATGGGGGGGGGGGGGCAGCAGTTACACCGATTGGGAGCGTCACCATAATGTAATGCGCCGCTTGCTCCGCGTCTTGTTATGCCTTGCTAGAATACTTGTCACCGATTGTATAACATGATGCATTACGGAATGTGTAGCAGGCCCTTGTCTTAAAGTGTTACAGAGTGTAACGTGCTGCCGAACTTCATTCTTGATGTAGCAATTGGCGCCACGAGACATATGGATGGAGGGACGTACTGATGGACACAAACTGTTCTAGTTGAGACGGCAGGTAAATACTTACACATTTAGAAGTACCGCATTCACCTGTCTCTGGCAGTGCAGCAGGGAGATGTTCATAAGCTGTCGTGTTAGTAGAGATTGGCTCTACCAAGAGGATATCAAGAAATAGTGCAACAGGCAGCCATGCTCTGCGCTCGAGAACAGCAATACCGGCTTGCCATCGCTCACCGTAGAACAACGTATCAGCAAAACACCGAGACGCGTATATCGGAACGCGTTCTTAGACGCATGACTACTGAAGTGTCCAAGCTCTTTGCAGGCCAGCTCACGCAAAGAGCTTCCGGGGCCCCAGCGTGGCGTACCATGCTTCACGAACATGCAAATGGTGCAATGCCTCCCAATAAGCTGCTGTGACGAGTTGTTTGTGGCCCGATCTTCGCACGGCCGGTCGTGTGTCGATCGTGTGCACTTATAAGCGGAGGCACATCCTCATTTGCCTGAAAGACGTGGCTACTTCTACGGAGAGCCAATGCTGGCCGCTTCGCAAAGGCTATTCGTCATTCACCCTCCACAATCCATACAATTTCAACAACGCACCGTAGGGCTTGTTTGATCGTGACAATTTCAGGAGCCCTTCCCCTACGTAGCAGTAGGGGTAAGCAGAGCTTGACGTGTTTTTTTTTCTTTCATTCTTTTGCCTTGCGGAATGCTCCCTCGAAACGTTTTCCTTCCTCCATGCTGAGAATTGGATCTTCGTTGCAGTTCTTAGCAGCGTGGCACTTGAGTTGCTGCAGGTGACAAAGACGGTCATGTGTTCATATCCAGTCCATTAATTTATGAAATCATAAATTGGGGGACTGCTGATCCGAAGGTCGCGGAATCGAATCCCCGCCGCGGCGGCTGCATTTCGCTGGCGGCGAAAATGTTTTGAGGCCCGTGTACTTAGATTTAGGTGCAGGTTAAGGAACCTCAGGTGGTCGAAATTTCCTGAGCCCTCCGCTACGGCGCGCCCTCGTAATCATATCGTGGTTTTGGGACGTTAAACCACATATATTATATATCGCATAGCATTCATGGTGAGCCCTCCGTTGAACAAGAGGCGATGTTATGCGATGACGTCATAAGACGTCACTATTACGTCATTATGTCACAAGGTGAGGTGGATGATGACGTCATGTCAGATTGAGATCATATGACTTTTGGTATGCGGACTGCACACACACACACTCTTTATTATCACGTGACTTTTCATCAGCTTTTATTAGTTGCTTTTTTGCATCATTCGTGTTGACGCCGACGCTGGTCATGTGATGTATCGTCAGGTCTCGCCAAATCTCGAAGACGCCGACACCAACGGTCTATTCTCGCGTTAGATTACGCAAACAGTGAAGCTATTCACTGTCATTACGGCTAGCTTAAGCTAGCCGTAATGTGTCCGACCGTATCTCGAAAAATAAACCGGTACGTGCCACAAAAATTGGGTAAATCACATTACTCACCACTGGTCCGTTAACAATAAAGAAGACAACGGTTAGCCGAAAAAAGAGTATGTGCCACAGAAATTTGTGCGGGCTATCAGAAAACTGTCATCATCATATACGGGTAAGTGCCGCAGAAAATGGCTAAATCCCACTACTAACCACTGGTCCACTAAAAAAGAAGGCAACAGTTAGCCGAACACTAGGGAGCGGGAAATGCAACGGCGGCTACGAGAGACTGCCATCATAATAAACGGATATTCGCCGCAGAAATTAGGTAAATCCCACTACTCACCATTGTTCCACTAAAAAGGAAGAAGGCGACAGTTAGCCCAACACTAGGGAACGGGAGAGAGAGAAACAACATTTATTGAAAAAAAAGTGGTTAAATGCGGGTGGGGCCCTTCTTCCAAGGCTCCACTGGCTGTAGACGATTTTCCACAGCGGCGCACGGGCGCTGCCATGTTTGATCATGTGATCGTAACTGGCCTTCCCCCAGTCAGCTGCCCCAGCCAACGCATTGGGCCAGCGAAGGGGCTGTGGCCCTACCACACAAGCTGGTTGCCGCAGGGTGTAAGCAAGTCACATGCCTGCGCAACAAAACATAGTTCTACATGTAATCGCCTCAAATTTGATAACTTCGCGACATTTGCGTTTGTTTCGTACGTACTACGCCACAACGATAAGCGATATATTTAATCTACTTCGTATTTATGGCGCATGCCTTTCATTGTTGTATAACGAACCGCCAGTAACTGTGGTTACAAGCCAACATGGCAGCACCCATGCAGACGCGACCGCCCGGTTCGATCTGAACTCGCGCTTACTACTCGCCCACTGTCCTCACAGCAATAAATTAATGGCGAAATCGGCCATCGCTTTGCGTCGGCTCACGCTGGGGAAAAAGCGGCAGGTATGCTTTGTCTTTATTATTGCCATCAGCTGTGTTTATTTAGCCATACCTGATAAGCCTAGTCTCCTACAATATGAGAATAAATCTTGGAAACACTGCAAAATACTGACGAGTACATTGCTCTCGAAGCTCTCGAAGATATTCAGATTTTCAGTAAAAAAGACTTGCGTTTATATTTCGCACACTTGTAATGTGCGAGCGAAACACACAGTCGAATGAAGTGGCACAAAAACTCACACGTCCTACGGCACTGATGACATTGTAATTACGTCACAGATTACAAAAATATGTGGCGTCATCATGACATCGTGCGATGACGTCATCAGATGGCATTGTCACTTGGTCAAATGTAGCCGATCCCAGAGGTCGTGTAAACCACGCGAGTGCAGAAAGCAAAGGGACGAGGGTCGGGAATGGGGGGGGGGGGCAGCAGTTACACCGATTGGGAGCGTCACGATAATTTAATGCGCCACTCGCTCTGCGTCTTGTTATGCCTTGCTAGAATACTTGTCACCGATTGTATAACATGATGCATTACGGAATGTGTAGCAGGCCCTTGTCTTCAAGTGTTACAGAGTGTAACGTGTTGCCGAACTTCATTCTTGATATAGCAATTGGTGCCACGAGACATATGGATGGAGGGACGTACTGATGGACACAAACTGTTCTAGTTGAGACGGCAGGTAAATACTTACACATTTAGAAGTACCGCATTCACCTGTCTCTGGCAGTGCAGCAGGGAGGTGTTCATAAGCTGTCGTGTTGGTAGAGATTGGCTCTACCAAGAGGATATCAAGAAATAGTGCAACAGGCAGCCATGCTCTGCGCTCGAGAACAGCAATACTCGCTTGCCATCGCTCACCGTAGAACAACGTATCAGCAAAACACCGAGACGCGTATATCGGAACGCGTTCTTAGACGCATGACTACTGAAGTGTCCAAGCTCTTTGCAGGCCAGCTCACGCAAAGAGCTTCCGGGGCCCCAGCGTGGCGTACCATGCTTCACGAACATGCAACTGGTGCAATGTCTGGTGTGACGAGTTGTTTGTGGCCCGATCTTCGCACGGCCGGTCGTGTGTCGAGCGTGTGCACTTATAAGCGGAGGCACATCGTCATTTGCCTGAAAGATGTGGCTACTTCTACGGAGAGCCGATGCTGGCCGCTTCGCAAAGGCTATTCGTCCTTCACCCTCCACAATGCATACAAGTTCAACAATGCACCGTAAAGCTTGTTTGAACGAGACAATTTTAGGAGCCCTTTCCCTAGGTAACAATAGGGGTAAGCAGAGCTTGGCGTGGTTCTTTGTTTTTTCTTTCTTTCTTTTGCATTGCGCAACGCTCCCTCTAAACGTTTTCCTTCCTCCATACTGAGAATTGGATCTTCATTGAAGTTCTTTGCAGCGTAGCACTTGAGTTGCCACAGGCGACAAAGACGGTCATGCTTTCATATCCAGTCCCCCAATTTATGAAATCATAAATTGGGGGTCTCGTGACCCGAAGTTCGCGGGACCCATTCCCGGCCGCGGCGGCTGCATTTTCGATGGAGGCGAAAATGTTTGAGGCCCGTGTACGTAGATTTAGGTGCACGTTAATGAACCCAAGGTGGTCGAAATTTCTGGAGCCCTCCACTACAGAGCACCCTCATAATCATATCGTGGCTTTGTAACGTTAAACCCTTATATTATATATGGCATAGCATCCATGATGAGCCCTCCGTTGAACAAGTGGTGATGTCACGCGATGACGTCATAAGACTTCACTATTACGCCACAACTGCTGGTGATCTGGGACGTCATTCTGTCACAGGCTGAGATGAATGATCACGTCATGTCACATTGAGATCATATGACTTTTGGCATGCCGACTGCACACACACACACACACACTCACTTTGTTATCACGTGACTTTTCACCAACCTTTATTACTTAGTTGCTTTCTTGCATCATTCGTGTTGACGCAGACGCCGGCCATGCGATGTATCGTCAGGTCTCGGCAAATCTCGAACATGCCGACACCGACGGTCTATTCTCATGTACGATTCGGCAAACAGCCAAGCTGTTTAAGCTAGCCGTAATGTGCCCGACTGTATGTCGAAAATAGACGGGTATGCACCAGAAAAATTGGGTAAATCCCACTTATCACCACTGGTCCACTAACAGTAAAGAAGACAGCAGTTAGCCGAAAAACGGGTATGTGCCACAGAAAATTTTGCGAGCTATCAGAAAACTCTCATCATCATAAACGGGTTGTGCCACAGAAAATTGGTAAATCGTACTACTCACCACCTGGTCCACTAAAAATGAAGAAGGCAGCGGTTGGTCCCAGACTAGAGAACGGGAACTGCAACGGCGGCTACGAGAAACTGACAACATAACGGGTATTGGCCCAGAAATTGGGTAAATCCCACTACTCACCACTGTTCCACTAAAAAGGAAGAAGGCAACAGTTAGCCCAACACTAAGGAACGGAAAAGGCAATGCCGGCTACGAGGATACCCCGAAGCGATGGGAGGCCTACGCCAACGACGACGTGCCCGTATATCTATGAGAGGCTCGAACGCTTGGTATCAGTGCGAGTTTGTCTCTTGTTTGACATCCATGTCGTGTCTGTGAATGTGTGAGGGTGCGAACGCTTGGTTTTAGCGCGAGTTTCTGTCTCTGGAGTTTGGACATCCGTGTCGTGTCTGTGACTGTGAGTGCTTAAAACTAGAACCTCTCAGCGATGAACATCAACTTAGAAACAACCTACGATCACCTAGCTAAAGCCTAGCAACGACCTAGAAGCGACATATAAACAACCCTCATCACCTAGCTAAGGACAAGAAACAACATAGAAGCAACCAGATTAGTCTTCAGAATCATCCAGTTTCGTTTTTTCGAGGCTTGCGCGGCTTTGTGCTAAGTGCAAGCTTCGCCCATTTTTAGCGTTGTTTATGGTGAATTAACAGGTGAAATTTCGCGCCGGTATACGTCGTTTTTTTTAGGAGCTTGCTCGCCAAGCTTCTTATGCTCGCGCCTTGTCCTCACCTCTGTGACCGTCGGCGCGGCGGCACACACCACGTTCGGCGCAGCTGCGCTCTCTCCGGTGATTTCAAGAATGCGCACCAGATGGCGCCGCCGCTCAAGGCGGCACACACCACGCTCGGCGCAAGCGCTATATAGGTGACTGCTCGCTGGCCGCACCACTCGTTTCTCTGGCTTCCTTTCTCTTCGCTGGGAGATCACTAAGTGAGTTCTCTTCGTTGCCGCTCCGCAGCATGAACGGCAGCAGCAGCTCGGGAAGATCTCGCCTGTGCCAATAACCAGCCACACATGATGTCACGTTACGCTCTCCGATGCGTATCGTACGACTGCAAACGTCCCACCACCCTCAGGGGCACTTGTATCGATGTTGCCTTCTCGAACTTTCCATTGCGTCCCATCATCGATGACCCCTTGGCAACATACTTTACTGATTATAAAGCAATCTCTTTAAAGGGAAACGAGTCCCCAAGCTCATCGAGGGACGCCCTTCTTGTATTTTGTAAAAGAACATCTCTTGTGTTATGTAATGCTATAGTTTCAAACCATCATAAAGCAATCATCTTTAAAGGGAAACCAGTCCCCGAACTCATCGAGGGACGCCATTCTTGAACTTGGTGTAAAACAACATCTCTTGTGTATATATAATGTTCTAGTTCATCCAAATGTATATATACTTGATCAAAATGTATATAGTGCATGCAACCGTAAATTAATAAACATTGTGGATGTAATGTATGTATAACAACGTTGTCACGTCTATATATGATGGTAGAGGAATGTACACGGAGCATTCGCGGGTTACCCGATCATCTCGAGCAGCTCCTCTAACATCATTCACTTCGTGGATATGGCGGTGAATTTTAGGGGCGAAGCTCCTTATAGCGGCACCCGTTCGTCCCTCGTAGCGTAGTATTAACCAGTCTTACGCTTTGACCTGCAAGGTGGTGCCGGTGGGAGATTTTTCCTGTGCGTTGTTGAACAATAAAAAATTCGCAGCGTTAGCTTAAAGCCGACTTCTTCTGTCTCTCATTCCCATTAGCAGCCATTCTTTACCTCCAAGGTAGTGCCTGGTGAGATTTCTCCTGTGCGTTATTAAACAATAAAAATTTGTTCAAAACGCCGTTGATTGATGAAATAACCAACAAAAGACGCCAGATGTTTTGTAAAAGCAAAACGAAAGAACGCCAGATGTTTCTAAAGCAAAACGAAAAGACGCCAGCTGCTTAACGAAAGACGCCAGATGTTTTCTAAGCAATGGTTTTCTAAACAATGAAAATTCACAGCGTACATGTAAAATTAAAGTGCGCGGCAAGTCGTCATAACTCATCGAACCTTTAGTATAAACGCGCCCGATCTCACGTCGGTGATGATGTACTGGGCAGAATTCACGGAAGATTCACGGTTTACCGATGAACCTCCGCAGCTTCGCCCACTCATCATCATTCACTCCGTGGATATGCTGTGATTTTTTTCACTTTAATTTCGTCTGCTTAGAGTCGTACCTTTCGCTTTCAAGCCATGAACCAACTACCTCCCCGACGAGATAGTTTAAGAGCAATATTACCCTATTTCGTGATTTGATTTACGTGGTTTAATGCACAACAATACCAACTGCAACGCGAATTTTTCATCATCCACTATGACACGCTATTGTTTGAAGTTAGAATGGATTCTCTAGTCACAAGAGCGCATTTATTTTTATAGTTTTAATGTCACCTCATGGTGTGAAAAAGTTGTACAGCATTTATTTCATAGTGAATTGTTGGTGTATTGCGTCCGTTGCACACATCTATGTGGTTGAATACATATATTCACCTTCTGCAAACGCGGGTATTTTGCCCACCGGGAAAGACCCTTCTGCTTCTGATTGGGCTTGAAAGTCCAAAACCCGTCACCGCCAAGACATTTTCTTTCTGGCTAGTTAATTTCGTTTTACAAATTATCACTCCTATGACAATGAGCGTTACGTGAGAGATAGACGGATACCCAATGTTTTTACTTGGTATATATAGGCACAGTGGCATTTACAATGTGAAAAGAGAACGATTTGCAACGGTATGTCCTACTGTCTACTGTGGCTCCGACAGGCGAATACTTCCATCAATATCATAGGCAATCCGGGAGCATGAATACTAGAATGTACGCCTGTCTTGTGCGTGCAACAGGATGGTGACAATTTACACTCTCTATCACAAGCTGTGTACAGAAAGGGTGGAAGCTACGTCCGCCTCAAAGGGACAGTGGTTGCGGTGCTCGGCTTCTGACCTCAAAGTCGCGGTTTCGATACGGGTCCCGGCGGTCGCATTTCGATTGAGGCGAAATGCTAGAGGCGCGTGTACTCTGCGGTGTCAGTGCCCGTTAACGAACACCTAATGGTCGAAATTTCCGGAGCCCTCAGCTAGGGCGTGCCTCATAATCATGTCGTGGTAGGGTGCCTTGATGGACGTTGTGTCGGCATTAGGGGGAGGACATCTGTGGCGTCTACTTCGGCTCAGCTGCCATATTTGAGCCCACGGCGTCTTACCGGCGTCTCACCGCTCTACGGCGGCTGCGCTGAGGGGCGCGAGACGCCGGGTAAAAAATGGCGTCGCGGCGGCATCAGCCCCTTTAATGAATGGCAACACCCTAAGGGGGGGCGCACAAATTGAGGCACACTAATGTCGTGGTGTTGGCATGTGAAACCCCAGAGGTTATAAAGGTCGAAGCTACGATATCTAAGCAAGCAACATGCGTGCACACCGAAACGTTGTGCTACATTTAATTGGATTCTAATAAGCCAGGCTGAAACACTTGCATTTGTTTAGCACATGGTACGGTCACAGCGGTACGTGACACTCTGATCCCGCTTCGCATTTAAGTCGTATGCGTTTAGATGTTGCATTGGTAGCCACTGACAGTTGTGTTAACGAAGAGGCGTGGCAGCGCCCATGTAGACGCGACCGGCCTCTTCGAAAAAAGTATTTTTCTTACACGGTGATCCTGACTCACGTTTGCTACTTATCCACTGTCCTAACAGCACTAAATAGTGGAATCGGCTATGGCTTTGTTTCATCTAACGTTAAGGACAAATTATCAGGCATGTTTTGTCCTTATAGATATCAGCTGTCTCTCCAACCATCCCTGAAAATCTTTTCCTCCGAGACTATGAGACTGGACCTTGGAAAGAGTGCAAGATAGTCACGCTTATATTAGGCACCTTTAGCTGAGTTTTAGGGGCGAAGCTCCTTATAGCGGCACCCGTTCGTCCCGTAGTAGTGTGTAACCAGTCTTAAAAACGGAGGGGGCGTGCACACATGAAGGCTCCCTAAAGACAATGCGCTGCGACAGTACGTGATATGTATCGCCCTCTCCTCTCCTACGCTTCCCCCTCTTTTAGGGGCGAAGCTCCTTATAGCGGCACCCGTTCGTCCCTCGTAGCGTAGTATGTAACCAGTCTTACGCTTTGACCTGCAAGGTGGTGCCGGTGGGAGATTTTTCCTGTGCGTTGTTGAACAATAAAAAATTCGCAGCGTTAGCTAAAAGCCGACTTCTTCTGTCTCTCATTCCCATTAGCAGCCATTCTTTACCTCCAAGGTAGTGCCTGGTGAGATTTCTCCTGTGCGTGATTAAACAATAAAAATTTTGTTCAAAACGCCGTTGATTGATGAAATAAACCAACAAAAGACGCCAGATGTTTTGTAAAAGCAAAACGAAAGAACGCCAGATGTTTCTAAAGCAAAACGAAAAGACGCCAGCTGCTTAACGAAAGACGCCAGATGTTTTCTAAGCAATGGTTTTCTAAACAATGAAAATTCGCAGCGTACATGTAAAATTAAAGTGCGCTGCAAGTCGTCATAACTCATCGAACCTTTAGTATAAACGCGCCCGATCTCACGTCGGTGATGATGTACTGGGCAGAATTCACGGAAGATTCACGGTTTACCGATGAACCTCCGCAGCTTCGCCCACTCATCATCATTCACTCCGTGGATATGCTGTGATTTTTTTTCTCCTCTCCTACGGTCCCCCCCCCCCCTATCTTGCCTCGCGGCGCAGCGGCGCCGACGCAGGCAGCGTCGCGGCAGCGTCTGGATTGAAAAAACCGACCGCTCGCGCTGCACAACCGTTCACTGACCACCCCGTATATATGGGCACTGGATTTTGACCTCCAAGGTAGTGCGTGTGTGCGATTTCTCCTGTACGTGATTAAACAATGACAATTTACAGCGTACATGTAAAATTAAAGTGAGCTGCAAGTCGTCATAACTCTCATCGAACCTTTAGTATAAACGCGCCCGATCTCACGTCGGTGATCATGTACTGGGCAGAATTCACGGAAGATTCACGGTTTACCGATGAACCTCCGCAGCTTCGCCCACTCATCATTATTCACTCCGTGGATATGCTGTGATTTTTTTACGACCCTCTCCGGTGAAACCAGCGAATGGTATACTGATTTACACACAGACACATAAACCAACTGTAGTGCGCGTGACTCAACACACAAACGCGTAGAATAACTGCAGTGCGCGTGCGCAGAATGATCGTGCCAGCGGCGATACGTAGAACGCATCTCTCGCTCCGCTCGTGAAGTCATCTGACCGGAGTTTGAAGGTCCACTTGGTTTCGCCGTTATTTTGCAGCCAGGCTGACCGCGTCTCGACAAGACGCGCTTGTGAAATGTACGCAGTTCCTTGCACTGTCTCGAGACGCTACATCGGCGCGAGGCTGAGCGTAAGCGACGCTCTGCTAAAGGTATGTATTGCTGTCTAGAGGGAGGACGGAAATATAAGGCGAACACAAGCGTCGGCTTACAACTTAAGGGCCACAGCGCACGACAACGACCTCATAAATTCGGTGGGTGGCACCAGCTCCAATTAACGCCGCATGGTTATGAACAGCGGTGCTCTTTAAGCGCGTAGAAGCCCCATTTGTCGCGAACAAATATTATACCGACACGCGCTCGTCCACTTGAGCTTCTTCGCCTCCTGCTTCATTGCCAAAACACGTGCGTTGATTTGTCCGGCGTCGGATACAATGACTCTGATGGATGAGACAACGAGTACAGATAGAAAGAAAGAGAGAGGTAGGAAGGAAGGGAAAGAGAGAACAAAGGAAGAAAGACACAAAGACGCAGAAAGAAATAGACGGAGAGAGAAAGAGATAAAAAAGAAGCAGACAAAAAGAGAGGATAAATAGAACGGAGAGCCAGAGAGGAAGGGAAGGAAAGAAAGAAAGAAAGAGGAAGCAAGAAAGAGAGATAGAGAAAGATAGAAACAGTAAAAATGAGAGGGAAAGGATTAGATAGAGTGACATAGAAACAAATACAAATAAACACAGAATAAAGAGAGAGAAATAGCAGAGAGATGAGAGAAAAAGAAATAGACAAAGAATGAAAGTGAAAAATAACGAGAAATAAGGAAGGCCGCCCAGCTCCAACCTAACTTCCGGCTTGGTACCACTGGTGCGAAGGTTGCGTAATTGTTTTACCAGTGGAGCTGTTTAAGCTTGGCAAAACTCTGCGTGGCGTTGGCGGGTATCCGACACGGAAATAGGGTATGTGGCCAGCAGCTCCTAGCACAGCATCGCCTTATATAGAATAGTACAGGAAAGGGGTGGGACAGGAAAGTGAGTGGAGGAGGAGAGAAAAGATGAGGGGAAATAGGGGGAGGCATAGCCTAGGCTTGTATAGTATAGTATAGCAAGAGGGTGCGTAAGGGAGTCAAGGTGGGGAATGGGAAAGGAAGAGGGGAGAGGGTGAAGGATGGTATAGCCGTGTATAGCAAGTCTTGCTATAACGCGTATGGTATAGCAAGAGAGTGGGAAATGGAAGTGGGGGTGAGGCACAGGCAGAAGGTAAGGCCACTAGCTCCGCTGTTCCCTCTGTCTTCGCACCACAAGGGCGTATCTGCCCTAATGCTTCTTTTGGCACTGGCGTCTGCTTGCTTTAGTCGTCATTGGCGCAAATTGAGCAGGTGTTGAACCAACGTGTGCGCGCAGACGCTATAGGGACACGGAGCAACGAGACAACGCGGGCGGGTGAATACATCTTGAGGAATAGTCGCTCTTCCTATTCACTAAGTAGCCCCGTAGCCTCTACAGTGCTCCGACCAGCTTATGAGATGGAGTATAGTTGAGAGTGCCATACAGTCTGCAGTAAGAGACATAGAAAACGGAGGAGACGCTACGATTCAGAGCGCTGTGGAGCTACCACAAACAATGCTCGACGGGGAGGGGGGGGAGAAGCTGTCCCTAACGCATAGATCATTTCAACCTGTTTAGAAAAAAAATTCGGCAGATCCCACGTACCGTGGCAGTCGATGTGATGCGAAGCATGCGGCGGGTGGGTGACTGTGGCGTAACTTTTTTTACTGAGCGACAATGACGCTAAAGATTTTTAAATTTTATACGCACACATATATATGTTGAAGAGCCGCTTATGTGTTATATAACCTGTTGCTTACGTTAGGGTAACGCTGCCAATGGCAACGTGGGTATTGCCAACACCAGAAGTGGTAAGCTGATATGTAGTGCTTATACATGTCCCGAGAACGCACGCACATTTCACGAACCCGTGTGCATGTGTGCAAGACGTTCTTGACAGTTCTTGAACAAGGGCATCATCACCGTGATCAGTGAGCACCAGCAGCTTGTCATGACTTAGAGGATCCGGTCGTGATCGTGGTGACGAGGGGTCCATGTGTAGTGAAGTATGTGGTATAGTAGATCCATTGGAATTCGTGGATGCCTCGGTCATTTCGTCGACAAACTGTCTGTCGACAGAGCCGGCGAGATGTCGGAATCTGAAGCCACCCTTTGCGTTGGGCCGTCGAGGCTGGTAGGCCTCGATAGTGCTACGTAGACCAACATCAGTGGATGGTGTTTGTCGTATTCGGAGACTACCTGGGCGTATGTGGCATACGTAGTCTAGTCTACAAAGCGGCTGTGAATCAATCTGGCATCATCCTCGGTCAGCATGAGGCCATCGCCCAGCCTCGTAAGAAATGAAGAGGACACTGCGTCGTTCTGGTGGACGAAGTGCACTCTACGGTGCGGTGATGTGGATATTATATGTAACTTTCGGTAATGTATTCCCCGGGGTCGAGCAATGCTTCAATATAGCTTGCTGAATCATAGGAATACAAGCGTAATGTTTATTAGACTGCTATAAAAGAGGAGCCAACACTGGAACTACAGACGTTAATCTGATATGACGCCTGTATCGTAGGCGTACCCATCGTAGGAGTATCATGTAGTGTTTATTGCTTTCTTGTAAAATTAGATAGCCAGCACCACAACCACAATTGACGTTGCACCGATATTACGCCTGCGTAGGCTGTTTTTCAAAACCAATATTTATAGACCTGGCCTGGCTCAGTGGTAGAATACCTTATTGCCACCCAGAATGCTTGAGTTCGATTCCTGCTAGGATCGTAACTTTCATTCTTTCCACTCGTTGAGTCAACGCTGCCGATGCTGGTTTTCCTTAACACTGTAGCGTTTAAATTACCAATGTCTGTTCTCGCCGTTCCTGGGTAGGTATAAACTGTCAAACACCTGTGGCGCACACCCGTACACCGCGGCCTGTGGCAAACGGGTATGTGCCACACATGTCTAGTGGAAAGGGTTTGACGACGTACGCGACAGGATTTTAACGTTATTCATGTCATGACCCGGCAATCATATTCGTTAACTCCTCTTACCCTCCCATGCAAATTTTGGTCTACACCAAGTTAAGGAGGCGATCATGAGAGCACCCAGACGCAGGCGGCTAGAGATAGATAGATAGATAGATAGATAGATAGATAGATAGATAGATAGATAGATAGATAGATAGATAGATAGATAGATAGATAGATAGATAGATAGATAGATAGATAGATAGATAGAAACGCTCAAAGTGCCGGAGGTTCGCTAAGAAATGCTTCGCATTTAAAATTTATTCCATCAAAAGACGCAACAAACACTTTGAAACAGTCTCTATACAACAACGACATTAACATACAAATGACTGAGCACAATATACCTGAAACGTTTTGTGTTAAAAGAAAAAGTTCATTTCATCACAGGACGTTACTAACAGTTGGGTACAGTGTCGTAATCAAAGACAGTAACATATACAAATGTCTAAGCACTATATACATGAAACATTTCTACACAGAAGTCCAAGTCCACAGGACGTCTTCCACACATGCTGCTGTGGGCTAACATACACTTACAATCTCATTTCACATAATATACATGACTTCGTGAACATACAAGCACATACCTGGCCCCCTGCAACGCGGCACTGCGAATGGAACCAATATGCGTAGCCAGTGCGTGCCTCTGCTATCTTAAAAACCGCCATGTTTTCTCTGGCTAGAGGCAGATTTTTCTCTTTATAACTACCTGAAACGGCGAGCAACGACGAGCTGAAATCACAAGAATAAAAGCCCTTCATGGCTCTACTATCTTTAAATTAAATCTCACAAAACAAGGTCAATATAAGGCTGAAACTGCACCCTTGAAATGATTTCCTAAGGGATAGCACCTCAAGATATATGTATATATATTTAACGGGCACGAAAGAGGCGCTCGTAATTATGTGTAAGAAAAGTCACCAACGATTACGATACTGCCTAATGCGAATTATGAGCGCAGCTTTGTGTTGGGGCAACGCGAACGGCGTTTGAAGTTTTGGCTGTTCGCAGTGATAGCAATGTAACATTCGTGGTGTATTAGAGATTTTGAGAATTGGGGCCCCAAGGAGCTTGGGTACAAAAGAAGCCTGCGAGCCTCCAAGGCGCATGCGCAGAACCCAAGCCACTCTTGGGCTCTTGCGCTCGCGTTGACCCGAGACGCAAAAGCTGAAAACTAGCGTGGGGCCCCAAGCGTCTTGGGTCAGCAGCGAGAAGAGACAGACGCAGCGCGGGCCACGGCGCCGTATGGCCCGCGTCTCGCATGATTTTAAATTTCATCACTAGTGGCGCTCCGTGCGCTTGACCCAACGCAGCCTGCGTTGGCCCAATTCTCAAACTCTGCTGATCATCCGAACGCAAGAGCAGGCTGCCCAACGCAGCTTGTGGGCCCAGCGTCTTGGGTCCCCAGCTCTCAAACTCTCAATTGCCACAGAAACTGCCAGTGCTCGAGTGCTACGCACACCACTCTGTGCATTGCAGGCGTCGCGAGCCAAGCGAAACGCCGACAGCAAAATGAGCCCCGTTAGGACGAGCGAATTCAGCCGGCGTGCACGTGCGAGCCCTGCATGTGCACGAGCTCCGACAGATAGGCAAGCGCGCGTGACGGAGGAAGAAAGCGAGGTTAGAAGCCAGTGGCTCGTGATACTGACAGACTCCGCGTTCGCTCTCTTTCGTCCTCGTTCGCTCAATCGGTTACGCCGACGCCAGCCGACCCAACAGCGACTCCGCTCAATGCAGGAACGGGCGCCTGAGTGCTGCGCCCTAAAAAATATCCGCGCAGATTTTCCTTTCGGAGCTAAGTGTAGAGTTTTACCGTGGCAATGTGCACGAGGGGGGCGTTCATAGTGTTTGTATTATCAATGCGATATTTATAAAAGGCGTAAATGACTGGCATCAAAATGAGCTGCACCTGTCTTCCTTTTAGCGTGGGTAGTGGGACACCTGGCTTGCTTTTACGTGCCGTAGTGGGAACACCACTACGGCACGTAAACAAGAATTGCAGCCCGTCGGGGAGTTGCACTGCATGCTCACACGTCAGCTCACACGCATGAGCACGGTGACCATGCAGCTTCCTTAGGCCACGAAATTTTTTGCCTCACCCGCCCTCTGTTAACCTGACCTCGCATGTAGTGGCTCCTTCGCCTGCGACTTCAATGCAGGGATGGAAACTCTGGCTATTTTAAAAACCCCGGCTGAAGGTCTTCCATGTAGGGACTTTCGCTGCCTGCCTAGTCCCCGCCGCCTCTGGGGCCGCTGGACTGCCCCACTCTTGTGTCTTAAGAGTGCAGCTCTGCAGAGCGTCGGACCTCTTCGACGCAATGGCCTCAGGAGAGATAGAGACCGAAAATTATTTTTAAAATCAGTCAAATACGTCAGGCATTGCCCGTCCCCTAGCCGTTAGCCGGAATCTCTTGAGATACGGCAGCAGCAAGGGCTTGACTGATGAGGTCCCGCTACAGCAATTTTAGCCGCGATAACAACACACTCCCACAACATGGCGACGGTGTCGCTCTCGGTGACAAGCTAAGAATAAAAATTAAACTGTACCGCTGTCCATTTGCATTATGCGCGTCCAACTACGACCGCTCTTACCATGACGTAACGGTTAAGACGTACCAATGAAAAATTGGCCGCGTATCTGCGTGCTTCGCTGCAAATGTCGCCGAAAGACGTAGTCGTCTGCCTGCCGTACTACATGTGTCCTCCTCCTCTATGTTGAATCGCCGCACTGGCTCATAGCGTCGCATTTGCAGCGCAGCCCGGAAATACTAACATTTTCCACGCAGCCTAAGAAACACTGCGGTCTTTAGAATTACGTATCGATGTATTTTCTAGTAAAGGAACACACCATCTAATACATATATTGATGTAGCGCCTCAGATATGCGTAACATTTGCTTTTTGATCGACTATGTTCCCAAGTATGAACGGCGGTACCAGTTCAAGATGGCTGGGCATTCCGCAAGTGGTAAACTTTGGCCGGGTGGCTGAATCGGGTGACAGACAGGCAAACAGAAAGACGTGAATGCTCTGTTGCGGGCTGGTAGTCCCGGGGCGCAGCAGCAGGCGAAGACCGGCGTGGACGCTACCGGCGGGGACGCCAGCCAGCCCGAACACGCGGTTTGGCACGAAGCTCCAAAGCAGAAGAAACGACCCACTCAACGAGTACTCTCCACACACTTTTATATTCACGTCGCCTGGGTAAAGCAGGAATGCCAGAGCGGCGCCCCATGGCATTCGTACAGTGCAATACTGAACCGAAACCGCAACACAACAATGAGCTCGTGCAGAGGGCACGGAGGAAGCCAAGTTTCGGCGCAGTCGCATTTTCAACGCAGCTTAAGAAACTAGGGTCTCTAGAATTACGTATCTATGTATTTTCTAAAAGGAAACACACCACCTAATACTTACCTAGTGATGTTGCACCTCAGATATGCGTAATGTTTGCTTTTTGATCAAAATGTACACAAGTATGAACCTAGTCAGCCGTTCACGATGGCTGGCCCTTGGGCAAGTGGTTCAACTTTGGCCGAGTGGCTGAATCGAGGGACGTGCCGACAAACAGAAAGACAGACAGGAAGACAGACCAAAATTCCTGCGTTTTAAGTTACCCAAGAAACACTATCGTCTTTAAAATGCAACATGGCGCCGTTCGCGACGAGAGGCGAGGTACCGCTGTACCGCTGCATCGAGACCGAGATCCGTCAATTCGAATTTCCTGAGGTGTTTGTTTCTTCCAGAAGAAGGTTGATCCTACTGTTATCCGCACGTACACAGCATCATTCTCGCCGGTCGTCATTCGATGCTGTAGAAGCTTGTGACTGTACCGCGTTTCAAGTGTACCGAAGCGGCTGCAGCTCGGAGTGTTTTACAACGCTTTAGCGCGTTCCGTCGTTTCGGCAGCGTCAAGTTGGAAACGGCGCGTGTTCCCTCCATCGCTCGGATACACCAAGCATATCGCCTTAGGGTCGCCACATTGGCGATTGTCGTCGCGTTCAGTTGTCAGTGAGATGAAAGTGAAGTCGGAATGTGCACGTCTGTATATTCTTTACCGCCCGCAAAAGCCATGCGATTAACATTGCACATGCCGTGTGTATGTGGTGTGTGTGTGTGTGGTTTGTGTGTGTGTGTGTGTGTGTGGGTGTGTGTGTGTGTGTGTGTGTGGTGGTGTGGTGTGTGTGGTGTGTGTGTTGTGGTGTGGGTGTGTGTGTGTGTGTGGGTGTGTGTGTGTGTGTGTGGTGTGTGTGTGTGTGGTGGGTGTGGTGTGTGTGTGTGTGTGTGTGTGTGTGTGTGTGTTGTGTGTGTGTGTGTGGTGTGGTACTTGGAGCTCGCAACTTGGGAATCTTGGTGATCTATTGGGATATGCGCCGTGCTCAGCGCCTATATGAGTGACGTATGTACGGACGAACAGTGAGAGAAAGAAATCGACCAACATAACCCGTTAGCGCAACACAATGCGGAAAATAAATCTGGGTGTCGAATATGCAGCGGTGTGTGCATTATAAGAAGATAATTGTGGTCACCCGACACGTGTGTGATTATTTGACGTGCGCCTATTGAGCAGTTGTGTTGTCTCAACGGAATTAAGTTCCTCGAGCACAGAATGATGTGCTAGGTTGAAGTGCCCGTCGCGTAAATCTCACGCTCGATGCACGAACGCCTTGTAATGAAAACGCCGTGCTAGGTAACCGGTCTGTGACGCAGGAACTTTCGATTGCATGGATCATGAACGTAACTGAAGTGACGCCGCTAACAATATTATTGAGCGAAAAAAAAACTTTGTTGGTAATGGGTTGCATCTTACGTCGCGATATCACATTTGGAATTCTTGCTTTGTCTAACATGCGTTTTTGCATTGCTTCTGTATTGTGTGCATGTATTACGCAGTGATAATTTGTTCATATTAAACTACAGTAGACTCTCGTGAAATCTTGTAGTCCGTAGACCCATTTTTAAACGCTTATCCCTTCTTGTGAGGCCTTACCCCCTCACTATGCTCATGAACAAATGAGGAGGGGTGAGCCGGAGAGGTGGGGCTCCACAATGGACGAAATGAATGTATGTACTTACTGATTGTGTCGTCTATGTATACAATTATACGTTTACTTTTTATTCCTCGAGGATGCACGTGCTCTGTGTACCCTCGTAAATATTGCCCTGATAAAGATCCGATCGAAATGTTCACGAATAAACTGTTTTTGAGAAGCGTATATCATTTTGTATTCGTAACGGCAGACAGCCCTTCACAATTTACGTCATATATACATATATAATAGTAGGGGCCCTCTTCCAGAAAAAGTAGGGCCCCTGCTGTAAGCCTACTGGCGCGATGCAGGTAGTAATAAGTAAATAATAAATAAATTAATAACGAAATTGAATGTTCACGGGCTTAAGGGGTCGTGGCAGCACCAGTGCAGTTGTCGAAGCGAGAAAAAATCCCACGCAAAGCTTTAGTCAACGCCACTTTAGACGGGTACATCTCGTTGGCGTGAACGTAACGGCAACACATGCAATGACCCCCACAGTTAAATACCATGTGCGTTACACGCTTTTATTTCGTTGAAACAGACGTCAAATGAAGCATTGACGTTTGCCTCAAACACGATAACGAGCACGGCGACTAGAGATGCAAATGCGATATCTACGGCAACGCAAGAGCCGAATTTCACGAAGGCTACCTCAGACCACCTCGCCATTCTTCGCTTTCAGTCACAGTTCCATGGTTACAGCAGCCAGTCAAGAAAACTGCGGCGAAAGTTCGTAAAAAATACAAACGACCTTATTAAATGTGATTAATGTCGAGTTTTGTTTATGAAATGGTAAAAACGATCCTTTAGTTTAAATTTTACGTTAAATCGGGCGTTCTTTGTTTTAATACCTAAATAGGTACCTCGCAGAAACATCACCTTGAGATGTACATTACATCTCGTAGACTCCGAGATGACTGCGGCAGGAGGTGCGGTTTAATGAAAAGATATGTTGTTAAGCTGACGCTGAACTCCGTGCCTTTACATTTTTTTTATCTAGCATAGCTTCTTTATTTCAATATCAATGCAGTATTGCAAGATAATGTTGTATGCGTGAATTTGGCTGTTGTTTAGGAACTAGTTCCTGTAGCGCGAAGGCATGCAAAATATGAGCAATGCGTCCTTGTGGGCGGAGCTTATATTATTCTTAGGCTGTCACCGACTTAGTTGCCTGACCTATTTCAGTACTCGGGTACTGCGTTGGAGAAAATGTGCGGCAATCGCACCGGGCTAGAGAAGGGTATGTCTCAGTGTCCCAGACGAGGGCCCGGCGTCGTTTCAGCGGGGTGAGGTGGGGGCCTATCCGCCGGCCTAACTTTTAGTGTTGGTGATGTAGTTGTACCTTTCACTGTAAAAAATTCTCTCGTTTCGAAAACTTCACAGAATTGCTTAGGAGGGCATCGGCGTGGTGTTTTCGTAGAGCACCGACAGCCAAACTATGAGGCGCACGCCGGCGTTATCCGTTTCGCACGCAAGAGAAAGCGCCCGATAAAGGGCGACCAGGCCCAGCAAGTCTCAAGTTCCAGCGATCACCGCAGAGGCGAGAAGATCACCGCGACGAGTCCAGCTTCAATACGCGGAGGAATGATAACCTCTGCGAACGATCGCATCACCATTCGCGCTGTTGCACATATGTATGGCTCCATTTTGGCGCCAACCTGAAAACAAAACATTCTTCAAATAACGAAGACTACTTTTTTCTAGAATGCTACAGTCAATGAAACAAATTGCTGTTTATACCAAGTGGTCTTGCTTGTCACGTAGCGCGTCACTAATCTCGTCATTTTTTCTTTGTTCTAATTGACTCGTAGGTCAGCACCTATTGAGATCATAACCTTCATATCAAAATATGGCGGCAGAGGCGACGCCACGCACCACGCAACGGCAGGTACATGGTTCGCGGTGATTCGGGGGTCTCGCGCCGTTTCGTTTCATTGTAAAATTTCGAGGGCGCCGCCGGCCGACAAACACACTAGCTTTCGTTCTGTTTCGCGAAGTGCATTCACTGACTTCGGGGAGCGAAGGGACCGGAAGCTTTCACCGAACGACACTCGTTTCAAGTCAACAATATACGTACCGGTGAGTAAAAAACCCATTGCTTCAATTTTACCAATGACCTTGTGGGGTGTCACACGGAGGTGACGCACTTCAATGCATACATATATACAAAGAACTTTATTGAAAACCAGAGGGACTAGTGTAAGAATATTATTTTTTCCAACGTGTCATGCTCTGCAGCCGAAAAAACGTGCGTTTCTTGCGGCGTGTCTTGGCGTAGGAGCAATTTGCTGAGTCAATAGAAGTGCATCCGCAATTTATCGTTGGTACACAAACCATGCCATGCAATAGAAGAAGGTAATACATTAGTCACGCCTCGCATGTATCTTCGTAACTTGCCCGAAATCAGTGCAAAAACATACCAGTTATAGTTTGCCGTAGTCTCATTGCAGATGCAAGCAGATTTGCCAGTTCCGCTTGTTTAAGCGGATTTGGGCTTCTTTTTTGTCTGGTCGCTTGGAAATTCTTATATGCGCTTGTCGTCTTTTTTGGGGCTTACGCGTTTTTTCAGGAAATATTATGATTTTAGTGCCCGGACATGTATTTGCCGTCAAATACAGGGCTTGAGTCAAACTATACACTCCCCCCCCCCCCCTAAGCACACATCTAGCGCTCCTAGGCCCTTCTTTTCCTCCTGGCGACATTTATAAAGGCGCCACAGCATCGAGAAGAAGAACTCAGGAGAGGCCACTTGTATCGCCCCTACTAGCTTGCAGCCTTGCTGCGAGCTAGAAGTGGCGATACAAAAAATCTATGCGGTCTCACGGTGTTAAAGAGTTCTCGGCGATGACCGGCAACACTGACACTTCACGTACGCACGTACATTCCTACATCTATACCAATGGCTACCATCGGCAGATTACGAGCACAAACACGCATTTTTGTCGTAGCTTGAGGAATTGTTTTAACTTGCAGTACAAGTTTCGGGCGGCTACGAATAGGTGAATTAATATTGAAATGTCGCGAGCAACAGCGCGCCAACGTGGAGGCCAGCAGAAGAGACCGCCGCGGACCGCATGGACTGTCTACGGCATGTTGTGTTAATGTTTTTGCGACTTTTAATGACGTACTCTACAGAAAACATAACAAAAACAATGTCCATAGAAGCTGTGTGCTGGCTTCTATGGTTGAATAGCGTCTCTTACGCGGCGCCTGGTCACCGTGCCCCTGCTCCACGTATAAGCACCCATTGTGCAACCGGTGACCCTGTGCACGGTATAGGTGTGTGAACGACACTTCAACGCATTTTGCTCTAATGCCGCGAATACACTGGCAGCATTGTAAACAATACAGTAATAAAGGTGGTTTTAATACGCGCAAGCAGGTTGTGACTGTTATATAGACAGCTGTGCCTCCTTCCTTGGAAAAATGTGAGCAACAAGAAGATCGCTTCTCTTTGGGTAGAAGTCCCGGATTTCACGGACGCGAGCGGTGAAGCCTGCTTCAAGGAATTGGCAGAGCTTGCTCTGTCGTTGTTGGCAATGCCCTTAAGCAACACCGACGTCGAACGCGTGTTCTCGCGCATGAACTTATTGAAATCACGCCTGCGGAAAAGGATGAAAAACGGAATCTTGAGCTCCTTCCTGCACGTTCGCTACGGCCTTCGACTTCGAGGTGCTTGCTGCCGGGATTTTCAGTCAACCGCAAAGATGATGCAAATGTTCAATTCTAAGAACATGTATGGTTCCACGGAACTGGATGACATGGATTTCCCAGATGAATTGAAAACCAGTGACGATAACATGTGATATGCGTATATAGTGTGCGGTTCTGAAGTGCCAGAAACAACCTACAATGTTTTCAGTCATTCGAGCGCCTATTTTTATTATGTGAAATTAACAAACAGTAACCAAAAAAGTAATATAAATAAACTTTTTCGCCTTCCATATGTGCTTCTAGTATTTTTTTAACACCATAAAATAATTTTCAAGAACGAGAACATTTTTTTTAACTTCCGCTTGTTTTGGGCCTATTCACAGGAGTGCCGCCGCTTCTTTGGGCTTCTTTTGCGTTGATTATTCGCTTGTTTAGTCGGCGCATCTGGCAACACTGGATGAAAGGTTAGAGGTCTCGTTTGTCTACGTTGTCAGTTTAGGCTATTTTAACTACACATTTAGTGCGACAAAAGTTTGACATAATTATGAGTCTACTTTCGCTTTAGCGTGATAAAAACCGTCACTTTAATCAGAATTTTTTTTTGCCATGGCCTCCTGCCTTAAGTGACAAGGAAACAGCTGTGTGCAATGGGCAAGGCAATTGCTACATACCACGCCTTGTAAAGAAGCTACCCCAGCGATACAACATGCGTCATAAGGCATGTTTACATATACAAGTATGTATTGGGCGCGAGGCCCACCACTGGAGACGCGGGCGCTGCAGTCGCTGACATGCATGGTTGGATCACGTGGTCTCACCTCGCTCTGGTGAAGGGAAAGGTACGGTTGAATACGGTTTTTAACCGCAATTTCGCGGTGTTTTTTTTTTTGTATTTGAACCGCGTTGTTTTGCTCTCACTTCATGTGTGCGGACCCCTAGAGTCTATAGAGTACGGAAAAGTTCAGTAAACGTTATCGGAGGCACGGTACTTTTCTGCTACGTGCCACAGTGCGCTACGTACGCGAAAGAGCCATGCGTGAGCTTTCACTTTTACCCCTACCCTGATTTTCAAGAGCATGATCCCGCTGTCACCTGTCTTCTTTTATTCATATTTCAAGCCCATGGTACGTGTTGAAATGGACACCGACCACGAATATTCACATAAAAGCAAGACGTTTCGGCTACCACACAGGAGCCTTGTTCACAATGAAAAAATGAATGCGCAAATCGTCCGGTTATGTTTTTTAAGCTTGCACTAGGCCGCGCAAGGCTTCAAACAGCGTAGCTGGGCGATTCTGAAGACTAATCTGGTTGCTTCTAGCTGGTTTCTAGGCCTTAGCTTGGTGACACCGATGTCCAAACTTCAGAGACAGAACCTCGCGCTGAAACCAAGCCTTCGCACCTCTTATATATCGACGGGCACGTCGTCGTTGGCGTAGGCCTTCCATCGCTTCGGGGTCTTCTTGCTGCCGCCGCTGCCTTTCCCGTCCCCTAGTATCCCGAACAATCGCATCTTTTTCCGCACTATCAGAGGCGACGGCAAAAATCTGCCGAGACTGCGCATATAATTGCTATCGCAATAAAACTACTCTTTTCAAATTTCCAGTGCGTCTTAACACAAATCATACTACACAACGATATAAAAGTCATATTTTTACTTGGACCGCTACATTGTGAAAATGAAGCCGCAATATGGGTCAAAACGCTCTTTTTCCCACATTTGTCACAATATTGTGGCAATGTTTCTTCTTCTTTCGATCCCGCAGTATTTTTATCACTTACTATAGGAACCTACAAAGCCATCAATGTGAATATATTACTCGCGGAAAAATCGGTGCTCTTTTAAGAAAGGCTAAACATGCAGCATCTTGCGACTTTTCGTCAAGGCCTAAAATAATGAAAGTTGAAACAAAAATGGATAAAATATCATAGCCTTCACCAGCGCCTTGATATTAAGAAAAAAAATTGTTTTTGTAGTAATGGCTAAAACCAGTAATTTTATGTAAATTGTAATGTACGACACAGTTTCACTTCCGTGCCCCAAGTTTGAAGCGCCCTCTAGGCAACACAAATTTTTTCCCGAAATATAACGCTTCAATACCTACTTCTGACATCCACACATACCAGCTCAATTTATTTCAGCCGATCAGAGATGGTTGAAAATTTACCCTGTACACTTGATATGGAATCACCCATATCACATTTACTTACCCCGCATCGGCGCAGGTTCACATCGTGCCCCACTAGTTGGTTTCGTGAGTGTTTGCTTGCAACAGAGAGCTCAAGTTCTACCTAGAAGTCTATGTGATACAGAGATTGTGCTCATGGCTGCGCAGTTGTGTAGTCTTCTGTGCGAACATAAGCAAAGATGTACAATCATGCCTAAAGCTTATTTTCTTACAGTAGTGTCTTGAATCTGCAAGCACCACCTTATATCTGTTTCTTTAACATTCATCTTCGCTGCATAATCAGGCGCTCGATAAGAACTTGCGCCAAGAAATTCTAGCTGTAGAAACTGTGCAGCTGAACTATAACGAGAAACAGAGCAAGGCTGAAACATTTTCTTCCACCTAGCGCCGACATGGGAGCCGCCGGCGCCGACCTAAGGGTGGATCTCAGGACCCGAATAAATTTCATCATACCATACCATACCTAGTACCTAAATACATAATACTTATAGTATGGGCTCACGGCCGAGAATTAAAATTCGTGCTTACCCTGTCGACACAACGCGATATTGCTTATTTTTAACGCATTCAAAGTGACATCGCAGGGAGAGAAAGATGCAGAACTGTACCCATCCGCGATTGTGTACGTAGCAAGTCAAGCAAAACTACATTGCTCTCAATGATTCAACTATCTGTCGGCGGAGCGCACGAGTCGTTTCCGATTTCACACCATGCACTCACTTCAAGATCAACACAACCTGGCAAGCGCGACATAGCTAGGAGCACGCTAAGACCCTTGTCCTGTATATACGCTATTAAACTAGGATGCCGCAACTCAATGAGAGTAAAGTTCGTTCAATGATATTGGTGTTCAGTTATATGCACATATTTTCAGCTTTCAGCGATGTGTACGAAAGGCTTATTTTACTTGCACATGACTGTGTACATTGTTTGTACCAGCTTGGGCACTCACAATAAACGATGGAAACCTGACTTGACTGAAGTTGTTTTTGCCAGTCGAGGCTAGTGTGGTCGCCTGGCGATCACTACACGCGAGAGCGCGTGATGTAGCCTGGACAAAAAGCAAAATACCACAAGAAGCAAGAAGCGCAGTGGCGCGACCAGCGCGCACTAGCACCAAAAATTCGTTTGACTATGATGATGATAGTGCTTTCAGCGCCATCTGGCCTCGCTCTATTGCAGTTCAGTACGCCGCCGCTGCCCTTATTTTCGTACTACAGCCAAATATATAGTCTCTGTTCTCTAAAGCGGTGTACTATATGTTCTCGGGGCGTCTCCGCAACTCCTCGCCCCGACTACGCGAGCAGACGTGAATTCTGTGGCGATGCGTATAGGTCGTCCAATAACTTTTGCGTCGCCAGTCGCGAATAGTGGCGCGACCGGTGCCGGCGCCACGGAAACTTTTCAGGGCATATTAGCAATGGAGCCGAATATTGGTAGCCACTGCGTACATCTGCCATTTCATAAAACCACCATGTGCGCTGGCTAGAGCAGATTTTTTCTTTTTTCACTTAACTGCAATTACGAGCAACAACTAGCTAAAATTCCGAGAATAAAAGTCGTTCAAGGTTCTACATATTCTTTAAACCACATGTCACAAATCAAGGTTAATACAAGGTTGACAATGCACTCTTGAAATGATTGCTCCAAACGTATACCACCTGGCTCGGAGCGGGCACTCGTAATTATTTGCGACAAAAGCATGGTTGATACTCTAGTTGATACCCTCGTCATAGTAATCGGTATAACACGAAAGTAAAACGTGTCCTTACAGAAGCAGTCGAATGTTACTGTAGCTCTATATAAGAGAGCTTGCATAAAGTCAATTGGTGTTTGGAGGTATAGCACCGTTTAACGTGGATGCATCCGTTTGACACTTGGTGAAACGTTTTCATCCCGACGAGTAACGTCCCACGCATGATGAACACCCATGTTGAACAAACACTTGTGGTAGCTGTAGTAGTTAACTGTGCAGCGTAATCAGAGAAGTGGTCTGACAGCCAGAATCATGGCTGTTTGGACGCAGAACTTAGGTTAAGGTCGCCATCCCAACGAATCTTAAAGAGTTATTGAACACATTGGCCAGACTGGAGAGAAACGCAATGCGCGTCGTGTCTCCCCTGTAGCCCGGCCGCAATTTTTAGGGGCGAAGTTCCTTTATGCCGTGGGTCTGTCCATCCTCCGTTTATAGCGTTGTAGTAGCCACCACTAGCTCATGAGAAGCTCGCGTTCTGGTATGCAGTAGAAGAAGACGACGTTGACGAGTGACAGGCTAAGTTACGCATAATGGGGTTAGAGTTGAGAACCTCAAATTTACTATCTCTAGTGCACTTACCCTTGGGCACAGCAGCTGGAAAGTATGCGAGCCATGCGGGATTCATAGAACAGTCAAAGAGATTTAAACAATAACCACAGTTCAAAGTTCCATAGTTACCAGAAGCAAGTACAGCAAGATTCGTATCTATATTTATTATTTCTTATTTGGTGAAAATTAATTCCACCCACCTTTTTTTTTTCCTTTTTTTAAATTATTATTCTCACAAAGTAGCTTGTAAAAAATATTTTGGTAAACAAATAGGAAATTATTCTCATTACTAGTTTTTAAATAATTTTTTCTAAGCTACCCGATTCTTGGCCAATCCCCCTGAGTGGGTGTGAGCCAGCAGTACAGGATCTACATCTCTACTATATTCTATCAACACTGTTCTGATCAGGCACCTTCTCTACTGTGCGCATTCTGTGGTGAGCTGGAAACAATTGATCATTTCTTTCTGACCTGCAGGCGACATACTACAGCACGAAAAACCCTTTTGGAGAGACTTACGGGCTATTGGAATGAATTTATCTGTGCCTGTCCTTTTGTCTTTTGGAGCCTCTATTTCAGGGTTCCCAATGCGAAGGTTTGCGTGGCTGTGAGGGATTACCTCAATGAAACCAATCGGTTAACTAGATAACTATATATTATTATTCTGTGTCAACATGTATATATTTTTAAAAATTCGGACATGATTTTATTATTGATTTATTTATCTGTTTTCATATTTGATCAAGTGTCAAAATTTCGTATAAATTTATATTTTTTCTATTCTGTAACCTCCCCTCTAAAGTATTATAACATTTATAAAACCACTCAAGTCTTGGCCAATCCCCCACAGTGGGTGTGAGCGAAAGTTGCAGGTGAACAAGAACAAGGAAACCCTTGGCACGCTTTCTCTTTAGCTCGGAGTCACCAGATGGAAGACAAGCTGCGGAACGAAGGGCAGGGAAGGCGGCGGCAGCGCGCGCTCGCAGACAGAATCCTGAGAGTGAGAGCCCGCGAGGCCGAAGCTGCACGTCAACGCCGCGAAGCAGATTCCGCCGTTCGAGCCCGCGAAGCCGAAGCTGCTCGACAAGCTGCACTGCTGCGGCGAGAAGACCCCGCCGTTCGAGCCCGCGAGGCCGAAGCTGCTCGACAAGCTGCAGGGCTGCGGCGAGAAGACCCCGCGGTTCGAGCCCGCGAGGCCGAAGCTGCTCGACAAGCTGCACGGCTGCGGCGCGAAGACCCCGCCGTTCGAGCCCGCGAGGCCGAAGCTGCTCGACAAGCTGCACGGCTGCGGCGTGAAGACCCCGGCGTTCAAGCCCGCGAGCCCGAAGCTGCACGGCTGCGGCGCGAATCGGATCTTCAAATGTGAAGGACCGTCAAGCGGATAGAAAGCGCGCGTACCGGCAGGCAGAGCCTGAGGCTGTGCGAGCACGTGAAGTGGCTGCAAAACGCATCAGGCGGGCTATGCCGAAGGCGCCGACGCGCGCTTCCAGCGGGACTTCCTTGATAAGATGTTTCGGCCATAGTTGCGGTGTGTGCAACAGATGTGGTTCTCAAACAATCTAGTCACAATATCTTCCATCAAGAAGGACCACGCTCGCGCCAATGACATCACCGTGTGCTGCAGCGCGAGTTCGCTTCGCCCCACTCATCATCATTCACCAAGCGGATATGCTGTGATTTTTTTCGGGGTGAGCGTAAGTGGAGAACGCGGTATTCCAGCCAGACGAGGCAGGCGCGACTTGCAGAGCTATTTTAGATGCGAAAGCAGCTCTCTGCGCCGTCCACACATCAACTGCGCATGCGCAACAGCTGGCCCAAGCTTCCGGAGGAGACCCCTAGAGGCGCCACGGCAGCTCCGCTAGATTGAAATGACCCGTGCGCGCTCCGCTCATTCTCCCGGCAACGCCACCGTCAACGCCACGATGAGCGCCACCGGCAGCAATGCTGCTGCTACTGCTGCGGAGAAGGAGGCTGAAGCCGCTGCCGCGAAAGGGCAGCGGTGGCAAGCCGACTCCGAACTTCGAGCGAGACAGGCGAAGCGCGCTGTAAAATCCGCCCACAAGAATCCACGGAGGTAACGAGGGCTCGCGCAGCCGAAGCGCAACGTCAACGCCGGCAACAAACATCGAAGCGGCGCGGCAACGCGAGTCGGCGGCGAAGGCAGCGAAACGGTTGAAGCAACTGCTGCAACCCGGCATGGATGGCCCAGACGCGTGGTTCAAGCGCGGCAGCTCTTTGCGGAACTTTAAGTCGACCCATCAGCTGGTTCCCTTTACGGTGATATGTGTGTAATTTTTTTGGTATGAATGGATGCTATGAGTGAGGCCGACGTTTTGGGCTAAAGTAGCCACGTCGTGGTGCGTTAACGGGTTGAGAAAATTGCACTGATCCTATTCACTTTACCGTTCCCAGAGGGCGACACCACCGCGCCGACCAAGAGTGCTGTGGAGGAAAGTGTGAGATATAAAAGGCGCATCTGTAAAGCCTGCAGAGTGTGTGACCGTGGCGCAGTGAACAGGGTGCCCGGCAGCGGGAGGAGAACCCACGACCCGTCAGAGGTCGTGGGTTGTAATAATAATATCTCGGGTTTAACGTCCCAAAACCACGATGATTATGAGAGACGCCGTAGTGGAGGGCTCCAGAAATTTCGACCACCTGGGGTTCTTTAACGTGCGCCTAAAGCTAAGCACACGGCCTCAAACATTTTCGCCTCTATCGAAAATGCAGCCGCCGCGACCGGGATTCGATCCCGCGACCTTCGGGTCAGCAGTCGAGCGCCATAACCACTAGACCACCGTGGCGAGGCGAGAACGTCCTCAAGCTGGCGCAACTTTTTTCTTTGTTATCGGATGGTGTGCATTTTTTTGACGCCATTTCCGTGGCGGAAATACGTCACTGCAGTCTTGGTGGACCCCGGCATAAAGCACTCTCGGACTAAAAAATCCGCGCATTTTTCCTCGCTCCACCCTAAGGACTCTGTATGATGTTTGATTGAAAATTTTTATTCCTCCTCCTCCTGGAACATTGTCTTTAGGCGGCAACCGCATCGCGTCTTTCATCTCTGAACATTCGCTTCTGCATTGCTCGAATCAGAGGCTCATCGCGCGATCATCGAGCACTTAATTGGCAGGAAGTTTTCGCGAAGTCGTAATTTTCATTATACATGCAACGCGTGATGTCGACCTTACGCGATGTCCTGCACATGGCTTTTACTACCATTAGGAAATATATATACATCGCCTACGTAGCAGGTGTTCATCTTTTACATCTACATATCTTTTACATAGCAGGTGTTCATCTTTACCGTTGTCCTCGTCGTCACCTTGAGGGTCCGTAAAAAGTCCAAGCACGATAACAATGGCAATGGTCATGTTTTATCTGCGTAGTAAATAGACTCGTGGCAGCTCACGAGTGCGCCTCAGGTGGCCAGGAAAGGCGCAGAATGCCCTTCGTAGCGCAGAGTTCATATTAGAGGTCACAAATGGTTGGGGCTACAAGGCTCCGGCAGGAACTCCATACTTTAACGGGCCGGGCGCGGTCACCCTTGACCTTTCTCCACATGGATCAGTCGACGGCTCGTGCTTCAGTACGTACGGCATTGTCACCCTACAGTTTGCTTCGAAACAATATAGAGCCCGAAGGTCACTTCGCTCGTTCCAGCAGTCGCGTTTCTTAAGCCAGGATTTGTTTCAGCTACACCAGGTCGGCTACTGAAAGAGTTAGCGACTAAGCTAACTTTCTGCAACCTTCCTAATTGTTGCTATTGTCACGTGGTCGTGACGTCGACGAAGGCAGCAGTCAGCACGTCCGGGATGAAACTCTTTATTTGGCCGAACTTGTGGCCGGGAAACTGAAAGTCAACTACAGCAATACACTGATAGCGGCGAACGGAGCGTCGACCGTCGATCAACTGACAAGTGGTGAAGTGCGTCGGCATTTATACATGTGACGTCGAATATTCCAGTCTTATCACTGGTGGTCGCGCAAGCTCTGGAATAATCTAGACTGTTCGCGGCCTGCGCGCAATCTTAACAAAATGATCTACAATAATCGCGAAGCTTCTCGAACAATGAGGCGCGGTTTTGCGCTGATCGTTGCTGTCGTATTTGTGGGCGAAAACAGAATACAACAAAAGTGATAATAAGGAACGCACGTGGCACTATTATATTTCATTGTTTGGTCCTTGCAGTGAAACATTACTTTCATTCGTATCGCCGGTATCAGACATCCGTATTGTTCACTTCTAGTATTCACTTTCAGTAAAAGTGGGCGTATATGCCTACCATCTAGTCATTACGTTTGGATACGTTTCGGAAATTCCTCATAAATATTTCATAGTGACATTCTTAAACAAATGTGGTGGTGTTCTGATACTCTGCGGGATACCATGGGGTCTTCTGATTTTGTAATTCGAATTCTCTCTCTGTTAAAACGACGGTAGCAAGCGACTGAGGTCAAATGCTTCACTGAGGTCAAAGGACTTGGCAGCAGCGGCGGCATTCTTGGAACGTCACTCATACCTACCTTTCTACTGATCGCAGGTCTGAAATTATCTGGAACCACGTTTTTAGGAGCTGGCTCGCCAGGTTCTTAAGCTGGGGCATTACTACTCTTTTTAAAATCGAGCGGCTAAACGACCGCTTGTAGGGATTCAATGGACAGGTGCATATGTACCCTGACAGTGCCTTCTTCCCTCTTCTTTCTTTCTTTTAATCCCTCATCCCTGCCCCCCAGCGTAGGGCAAACCGGACGCGCGTCGGTTAACCTCTCTGCCTTTCCTTCATTTCCTTCCTCCTCCTTCTCCCGCGCTGTAAGCGTAACTGTAAGCGTAACCGCAACAGGTGCAGCTCGCGCAAAAGAGAAGTCTTCTCCTCTTGTTTTTCGAAACTTTGATGATGATATTACGCAGGCAAAACCACATATAGCATAGCCAATTGAGGCGTTTTTTCCGGAATGGGTCAAATCCATCCAAACAGAATTTGAGAAAACGGCAAAAATTTGCTATACAAACTAAATACAACGCTGTCAAATCTATTCTATGATACGTTTTACATGTCGGCTAGGGGAAGTTTCTGGCCACAATAAATTAAAAAATAGGCAGCGATTTCACCATTAGCATGATAACTTTGGATTTGGCTCATTTCGATTGAGACATGGAATTCAGTGCGGTATTCTTGAAAAAACTTTATTGAAATTCGGCAGTGGCACATTCTTGCTTCGTCGGCGTCGACATTGCTTCTGTTCACGATGTCGTCGACGTCTCGGGACCGATCTATCGCCAATCTCTTCACTTCCATCAGAATCCATGATAATCCAGCTCCGAAAGGGAAAAAAAAAAATTTGCGCAACACCTAGAAAACAGCAGAGTAGTCAGGCTAGGCGGGAAATCACACGGAGGCTTCCACGTTCGCGAATCACGTGATCGCCGAAGCGCTCTACTATCGGCATACTGGATTTGACCCATTTCGATCCATACAGCGCATGGATCTTGGCTCAATTTCGTTTTGAAACGGGATCTGTGAGCACACGTAGCTGTTGGTATTTGACTCATTTCGTTACAATCTCTCTTTTAGAGGAAAGTTGAGAGAATGTCTTGCGAATGGAGCAATATTTTGAGCTAGTTTCGGTTTCTGGATTTAGCCCATTTCGAAAAAAAACGCCACAATTGTAGCATACGCACCCTCGTGCGAACGACAAGTCTTGATGATGAATAATAACGCAGGCAAAACCATATATAGCATAGACAACTGTAGCATGCGGCGCTCGCTCCACTCCGGCAGTGCGTTTTCAATACTACCGACATGAGAAGAAGACACAAGGCGGCGGAGCGGAGGGCTCGGAACGCAGCAGCATGCGGGCTCGACGCCACACCCTGTGACGCTCGCGAGGCCGCAGTGAGACGTAAGCATCATGCGGACGCCGAGATACAAGCCCGCGAAGCTGAAGAAGAGCGGAAGCGGCGGCAAGAGAACCTCGAAGAGTTACAGCGCGGGATACAGCGGCCAAGCGCCGAAAGCGGTCGCTACCGGAACTTGGTGGCGCCGACGGGCGCTTCACGCGCGATTTCCTCGACCACACGTTTCGGCCAGAGAACCAAAGTCTGCGACCGCTTGTAATTCGACAACCCCGACCAGAATCGCTACTATACAAACGTTGTGCGTCTTTATATGACAGTAGAGGAACTGTACGGAGCATTCGCGGTTTACCCGATTATCTCCGAGCCAGCTCCTCAATCATCATTGACTTCGTGAATATGGCGCGATTTTTTTCTTAGTTTAATTAGTTTTGACTGTTGTTTCTGCTGCCATCAAACTGTACTGTACTGTCTTCGTCATGACCTTATCCCGTTCAAGATGTGCAAACTGGTGAAAGATCTGAGGCCATGACTGGATGAGATCCGCCATCGCTCGAGAGG